>NW_027413014.1:0-10024 GCF_025370935.1 Choristoneura fumiferana
CTTATACACATTGTCGATACTGCTTACAAAATCGTCTGCAGGTCTAAATACTATTTTTTTCTATCAATTTTGGTATAACGTTCCGGATTTATTAGTCAGATATGTCTAGCTTCAACTCAGTCTTTAGGTCACCGACTCACATAATGTATGTACCTGTTTTTTATTTATTTTTATTTTATTCGATTGGATGGCAAACGAGCAAGTGGGTCTCCTGATGGTAAGAGATCACCACCGCCCATAAACATCTGCAACACCAGGGGTTTTGCAGATGCGTTGTCAACCTAGAGGGCTGAGATGGGATACCTCAAGTGCCAGTAATTTCACCGGCTGTCTTACTCTCCACGCCGAAACACAACAGTGCAAGCACTGCTGCTTCACGGCAGGATTAGCGAGCAAGATGGTACTACTAAGATACTAAGATGGTGGCTATGTGTACCAAATTTCAACTCAATCGGTCCAGTATGGTTAGGCTATGCTAACACTGCATACTTTTAGTACTAACCTACCTAAAAATTTGTACGGAATCCTCGATGCGCGAATGCGAGTCGTTCTAGGTCCATTTTTTTAAATTTTTCTTTCCTACGTTTTGTGTGCTGATAACAATGTGATAATTGATTGATTCAGGTTTTCAAAACATAACTTACTTACAGAAAAATGTGTTCTATCATGCTTCTCCGCTGCCACAATCCAATGAATTAAATCGGCGACGGCTTAGGTATTATCCGTTTGGCATAAAAATATCATATCTGTAGAATGTTTTAGGCAATGTACTTAGCTTCCTAGCTGTCTAGCTTCCTAAGAGGATGAATTTTGTCCAGATTACTAAGTGTAAATCGCAATTTACAGTGTATCATCCTCGTCTGGCGGCCTCGTTAACAAGGTGTCGATGTTCGACAAAGACATGATGTTCCTCGTGGTGTTCGGGCTTCGCGGACTGAAGCACGAAGACGAAGCGCAAAAGGCTTTACTGTGTGCTCTTACACTCAAGGAGAGCCTGAATGATCCCAATATCATCTCAGTCTCAATTGGGCTAACATCTGGTAATCAAAGCAACTTACAATTATCCCTAAGGATCATTGTAGAAGACTGTATTCAAACTGCAATGTAAAAGCCATCTGCCGATTGCCCATACATTTTCTATTCCTCCAGTTCTATTGCAGTCGGCAAAACTGCAAATAAACTGCATCCTACCTGCGATGGAAATGTGTGTGCGGTAGGCAGCTGCGGTTACGTTGCGGTTTAAATGCAGTCAGTCTATTACGGCCAATAAGTGGAGTCTTTCTTCGCAGCAAGGTCATTTTTATTTCATGGACTATTCTTTGATCTTGGAGTTGGAAGCGCACAAGATACGAAAGTTGAACCACGTTCTGGCCTTACCCACCAAGTCCTTGTTGCTTTTTTTTTCCAGAACAATAATGGCATCAGTAAATAACAAAATTCCGTGACAACTATCACAACAAACAATCACTATTAAAAAAAATATATATATTTATTTCGACAGGAACTACTTATTGTGGGGTGGTCGGTCATGTTCTTCGTCGTGAGTACACGGTCATAGGATCAGCTGTTAATAAGGTAATATATTAATATACATAAAGAGATGGTAGTATTAACTAAGAGCATTGGTCGTTCCTCAAATGAAAATTATATCGTCACAAGAATGACATCTTGTTAGGTTGTCCCATGTTCATATTGTCTTCAGAAAATATAGATCCATTATGAATTTTCAGGCTGCACGTTTAATGATGGTTTACCCAAGCAAGATCACTTGCGACAAAGAAACATTTTTGAGAAGCAAACTTGATCAGGAGTTCTTCCGGCTGTTGGAACCCAAACCATTGAAGGGCATCCTCAAGCCCGGACCTGTTTATGAATTTAACAAATTAATGTTAGTACTTACTTCAAGTGCTAACGAAAAGTAAGGGATATGAGTCGATATCGAATATCCTGGCTGCCCTAGGTATCTCTATGAAAGATTGCCACCCCTATTCCCTTGAAATGCTAAAAAGAATACAGAGGACGTGACTACATAAAAATATTTTAGTTTGGCAATACCTCCTAGTGTGCCCTGTCCCTGAGTTAGGTAGAGTTCTATCTGATCTGAGACGTGAGGGCTTGCAATCCGGATAACCGGATATCCATATTATCCGGATATCCGCCCATTTTCAAATCCGGATAGGAAGCTCTTCATTATCCGGATAATTTGGATAATTCGAATATCTGATATTAAGCGCGCGCTCGCGCATTGTGAGAGGTTAGTGTAGTGTATGCATACACACAGATACATTTATTTTTGTATTAGGAAGGTTTACATGCAATACTTATTAGTTAGGTTCATTCTTAACATCTTGTTTGGTAGTGGCGATGATGAATTTTTGGTGTGGAATGAATTAGTGTTATTTATTCTTATAATAGAGCAAGAGCCCGCAAGAGCCAGACCTTCGTTATAGTATCGTTATAATCCTTCGTTATAGTCCGACTACAGGACCAGAGCACGAAGCCTATTCCTTTGCAGCGGGGAGTCAGACAAGGAGATGTGATCTCTCCGAAACTGTTCACCGCTGGATTGGAAGATGATTTTAAGGTTCTGGACTGGAAAGGACGAGGCATTAACAATAATGGGGAGTACTTCACTCACCTTCGATTCGCCGACGATATTGTAGTCATGGCTGAGACTATGGAGGACCTCAGTGCTATGCTCGCTGACCTCAGCAGAGTTGTTTCCGACCGAGTTAGCTTAAAAATAAACATGGACAAGACGAAAGTCATGTCTAATGTTGTGCCAGCTCCCGTAATAGTCGGAGGCTCTGCGCTCGAAGTTGTTGACGACTATGTATACCTGGGACAAACGATCCAGTTAGGTAGGTCTAACTTCGAGAAAGAGATCACTCGTCGAATCCGACTCGGCTGGGCAGCATTCGGGAAGCTTTGCAGTGTCTTTTCGGCCAAATTACCGCAGTGTTTGAAGTCAAAAGTCTTTGACCAGTGTGTGTTGCCAGTGATGACATACGGATCTGAGACGTGGGCGCCAACGATGGGCCTCATTAGGAAGCTCAAAGTCACTCAAAGGGCTATGGAGAGGTCTATGCTCGGGGTTTCTCTACGGGATAGAGTCAGAAATGATGATATCCGCAGTAGAACTAAGGTTACCGAAATAGCCCGAAGAATTGCGAAACTGAAGTGGCAGTGAGCGTGCTCGCAGGACTGATGGCCAATGGGGTTAGAAGGTTCTCGAATGTCGTCCGCGGAGCGGGAGACGAGCCGTCGGTAGGCCTCCAATAAGATGGAGCGACGACCTGGTTAAGATCGCTGAATTGCGTTGGATGCGGAAAGCACAAGACTGGTCTGAGTGGAGAGCCTTGGGCGAGGCCTAAGTCCAGCGGTGGACGTCTTTCGGCTGACATGATGAATCGAATCTACTCTCGATTCTGAGTATTTCTGAGCAAAGTGCTTTCCGGTTTTCAGTTATATTAAAAATTAACACCTTGCATAAAAAAAAAACTTTCAGCCTTTAAAATATAACGAAGGTCTGGCTGTCGTGGGCTCTTGGTCCGTAAGGCAAAATAACAACAAGCAGGAGACAGAGAAGTTATAAAGTGTTTTTAAGTTATTTCACTCATTAAAGTGACAAAATAATGATTTTTACGTGCGTATAAGACAATCAGTGATTAAGTTAATTAACACGATTCGTCTAATGAAACCAATTTAAAATTGTTTTTAGCGTTTTTTTTAATATTTGGAAAATTATTCAAATTATTCAAAATAACCGGATATCCGGATACTGAGATTTCAAATATCCGAAATATCCGGATAATAAAAAGTTACCGGATAGTGCAAAGCCCTACGTGATAATGACGCAGAAAGAGTTGCAAACTAGCAAATATAGGTATGCGTTGTTGACTCTCGAAACGAATAGTTTGTTCGTAATCAATAGTACGTAATCACTATCCTGCCTCTCTTTTTGAAGGGTATTTTTAATTTCGTGCAATTTCCCAAACTTGCCGCAAATAATATGAAACTTTGTCCGTCCTGATAATATTATAGGTGGCCACAAAGGTCGAGCTGTTGGCGTCATCCAATTCTTGCCGCAATGCAGAAATACGCAAATACAAGATGACTCTTCTTAATGCCCTCAAGCAGCAGCATCAGAAATTCACGAGATACCGGGACCATGTTTATGGAGTTGTTTTCCTCGTGAGTTGCCAGTTTATTATTTATTATTATTTATTTATTTAAACACCTCTATCCGGGTGCCCCCGTTGTGGGGTCATGCATCTTTTTTTCCCCAAAGTAGAAGCACACTTGGATGTGTGACTTTGTCAAATCATTTTTAATGGTGACTGTGGACGTGTTATTATTGATCGATATAAAAACTAATGACAAATGAATTTTTCTCGATGTCAATGGCCCGCAATCTTAAATGTTTTTTATTGAAATTGTTTTCTTGTCTTTTTATACCTATTTATTGTTTACATTCAGGGCCCTGATGCAGTAGGTAAGACGAGACTTGTGGAAGAGTGTATAGCTGTAACACCAAAATGTATTCAAGTCTATAGAATCCGTCTGACCCAAGCTGGCAAGGTAAATCATTCTTTACGTAACTTTTCTTAAGACGGTGTCATATAAAATAGCTAAGTAGGTACTTATTTTTTTGTACTTATATAGTCGCCCTATGGGATGTTCCGCCAAAATTATGACAGCCGCTTTAGCGGGATCAGATGTATTCGGAGCTCAACGGAAGTGTGAAAATAAAATTAGAGCCAGGTATTGAGAGTTGAAATTGTGTTTTAATTTCGGTCCTTATTATGCTAAGCTACTTAGCATTGTGGTGTTTCAGCGTGGACATGAAACGGCTATCTCCAGTTCAGATTTTTGCGATTAATACTGTATTTGGATGCCAAATTCCTTTACCCGCAAAATTTGAATTCTCTGATGATATAATTGCCGAGCAGAGCACGAAATCGGTACTGCGGTGAAATATTCACAAATGTTAGTTCTCAATTCTCAACCAATCTCCTTGCTTTTATAAATATTATCATTATTCCTTAAAGTTAAGTCCCTTTGCCAAGGATGTGTGTGTTTCTAGACTTTAAGTTCGTTGAGCATCGTGGTGATAGAAGAAGCGTTATTCGCTGATGACGAATCATGGCGGCTCCTATTGATTCTCATGGAGGGGAAGTCAATTTTTGTCGTTATGACTATTTGCGATGATTCGTCTTTATCTGGTGGGTAAAAATAACTTTCAAGTAAATGTATTTTAGTTGATGTCATTTACTATCAGTTAGAATTTTCATTTTCTCCATCATCATCCTCTAAGACGCTTCATTGCGAGATTGCGCCTGAGAATTGCTATCTTTTCCTTAATTGCTGTTAATTATTTGGTCCGCGGACCGGGAGACGAGTTCGGTAGGCCTCCAAAAAGATGGAGCGACGACCTGGTTAAGATCGCGGGATCTCGTTGGATGCGGAAAGCACAAGACCGGTCTGAGAAGAGAGCATATGTCCAGCAGTGGACGTCTTTCGGCTGACATGATGATGATGTTTTTTTTTTAGTTTTGAAGTAAATGTATCTGTCCATTCGTCATGCATTAGGTACGTTTGTTCAGCATAAAATGAGACATCTGTGGTGAGTGGTGACCATGGCAGGCAGGACAGTTCTAAGTATACAATACTACGAGTATACAAATATTTTTTTATTGAACATCACAATTTTTTAAGTAGGTATTACAGCGAGTCCCTAATTCATAATTAAATGCTTCTATATATATATAGAAACGGCATACAAATGTTTATCGAAACAACATGCTGCTCAGATTCGATTAGGAGGGATCGAACGATGGTATCACGCGGCTCTAGCTTGCCAGCTATTGGATGTCCAGGCCATCCCAGCTGACCTGGAAAAGTAAGGATTTTCCATATATTAGTAAGTTTTTAACCATTTGAGCTTAACATTCATCTAAGATGCAAGATGGTTAATATGTGTTGCTCGGGAAGTTATTACATTTTCTACAATAGGTAGTGGTTTCCGGAGTGGTTCAGGTGGACCCGCAGGGGTGCACTACATAGGCCAGCCAGGGGTCCACGATGGCGTAAAAAAATGGGGGTTTTTAGGAGTTTTGGGAATATAGTAGAACACCACCGGTCCACCGGAAACAGTAAAACTTTGAGTGATCTACGAGAAAAAATTTAGGACCCTCTGGGTTATACTGAGTCGGAATATATATTTTTTGGTATTTGTGGATTGTCCAGGGTTATACAAAGCGCAAGTGACGGCATGCCCGGATGGATTCAAAACTTCGTAATATCCCTGGTTCAGAGAGGGGCTCTAAGCGTCGTGACTGTGACACAACCGGAAGCCCTGCAGGCTGGCGCTGTGATGCCTCCCCCTTCGTTATTAAATGTGGACCAACCAATTGAATACGATACCTGAAAGATTGGATGGATCCTGCTTTAAGGTGAAGCAATTCAATATCTGCTATTAGTTATTTTAAGAATAACGGTTTTTAAAATCCAATTATTGTCTATGTAGCTTCAGGAAAGCAATGTGAGTCTGGGCGATCCTCTGCATAAAATCGAAAATAGACCACCAGGGCCTAGTACTGATAATATTCAAATGGCAGTACTGGCTGATTCATATAATTTCGAAGACATGAAAGTTGACATGACTATGGATGGTAATATACACAAGTATAAATGTGCACTACGTGTCTTGGTAATGGTAACAAAGACATGACATATTGAATTAAAAGTGAATCTTTAAATTGCAATTTTATAGCTGTAATATTGAAGACCTACGATTCATTAACACCATTTGAAAAAATGCTTTTAAAATGCAGTTCTGTACTTGGCGATGTGTTTTCTCGTCGAATGCTGCAACATGTTTCTAAAGAGTGATTCTCCTCGAAAAGTTGCACAAGGTTGGTGATCCAGAAACTTCATTGTCTAACATACCTATTTGGAATCACGATGGTTTTTCACCACAAATTTTTTGTTACACGGTAAAGTATGAGATTAGAAAGAGAGGTGACATATTTTGTCTCATTTACCTACTTAGAAACAGTGGAAATAATTTATTTTCTTTCTCATATGTGGTAAGTATCGTTAGGTTTACTTATTGCTGAACGTCACCTCACGCCAGCGCCACATGCTTGCCATCGATCATTTTTTTTAACAAAGTTTAGAACAGTTTCGCATTTGGTAATGTTTTCATGAAACATCCCATCCTTCATCTAATTAACTCAAACGGTGTTCGTGTTCAATGTTCTAGCTGTGGCGAGTTGTTCTTTGATTCGGTTTTGGAGTGTGAAGGAGGAGATTTCACTCGAGATGGTTCAATGGTGCTGGTGCACCCTGCCCCTGCGCCGGTTGCCATCAAGCCGCCTTACTGCGCATGCTTGGGAGTGCGACACTTACGTTAGGAACAATTAAGATATTCAATTCAGAAAAATGATATTACATTTAAGATATCTATCCACTGTAGGTACTTATGCCTTGCCAGTGTTAGCCTTTTGACAGTTTTATTCAAAAGTTTAAACATGAAGTGATAAAGATAAGGTAACTATAAAGAGTAAATTTATGTCTCTGACACCGACTGAAGACGGAGAAGGGTGATTCTAATAAAAGTGGCATTATAATCTGCCAATGAGTTTTTGAATACAAAGTACATTAAATATACGTTTTTCAGAAAAAATAAAAATTGACATATGTAAACATAGACCTTTTACACCGAGGCCAGGCCATTTTATTTATTTAACCTTATTACTTTAAAAAATAAATAAATGTAAGTACCGATTTTCACTGTAGTCTGTCTTGTCCAAAAGGGACATGCTCCCGGTTTTAGGCCTGTGAATTATTTGTGTACTATTTCACAAATTATATTTTATAATATATTGCAAACAATAATACGATATTCATTTAATAATAATACGGTCCTAAATAAATCATTTTTATACATCAATATTCAGACTCAAAGTTTGTCCAGCGATTTTTTCACTGTAGTCTGTGTGTTCGCATTGTTGGGTCTCACTCACACACGGAGAATGATAGACACACCTTAATCATCGGTAAACATTCGGCCAATATCTGGCTCGCCGCCGTACGGAACGGTTAGAGACCTTCTGTCATAGTTTTGTGGCGATTAGTGATCGAAGGCGGCAAACTGGAGTTTGTAACGGGTATGTTAACTTTACATTGTCTCGATTATTTTATGTTATTTATATGGGACGTTATTAGATAATCATTTTAATGTGATATTATGACGTATTTACTTACGTTATTAAGAGTGGCACATTCATATTTTTGACGGTTTTAGAGTAAATGTCTTTTGAATCCACTTTTCACTTTAATCTGTGTCACTTTAATCTGTAACTGAAGCACAGACTAAAGTGACTCATGGCAGAAAAAAGTGAACTATAAATTATTTTATTTAAAAATTGCATATAATTTCTAAGAATAACTTTATGGACTTTTTTTTAAGTAGTACTAACAGTGTTCTACCAAAGTAAATGTAGAGAATTGCTTTTTATTAAACTAAACACTTATAATTTCACTTTGTGTGTCTGTTTATCTATCCGCACTAGATCCATTAGTACTATAGCTGTAATTTTGCGTAAATATAGCTTTTGCAATTTTTTTTTGGAGTGTGACCCCCTCCCCCTCTAAAAGTGAAACTATTGGCTTGAAAATTAAAAAAACAATCATGGTGATCCTGTTTATAACTAAAATTTTTACAGTTTGTAAAAAATCATTCGTATAAAATAGTGGTGTCGTTACTTGTTTAAAACGAATTTTTTCGTGTTATTTTGCCTAGGTACGTTCTTATTTGGCCAGTTTTTACTATCTGATGTCATTCATTTCATCGGAGGGACTGATTTGATTGCATTGTATTGTAATTAATTCGTAATATTTTAGGGTCGACATGTAATGGGGAAACCAAAAACTAAACAAAAGTCAAGAGAAGAGAGGTTAGCACGAAAAAGGGAGAACGAAAAGAAAAGACACGAAAAAATAAAAAGAAATCCAGAAGTCTATGCTGAGTTCCAAAGGAAACATAAAGAACAATATCAGCGAAGAAAACAGGAAGGAAAAATAAAAAATATACATGATTTAGCAAATGTTTTTTGTTTTACGGCTCCATTTTAAAAAGACGTAAAACAAAAAACATTTGTTTAAGTGGTAGGAGTTTAGGGTTAAAAGGATGCTAGTAAATTACAAATAACCCTGTATAAAATATGTATAATTTTGAAATAATTTTATTTTTTTATATATGCCTCCAAGAGACTCATAATTTTTTAAGAAATTACATTTAGGGGCTGTTTCACCATCCATTGATTAGCGTTAACCGACGGTTAAATGTGATGCCGTCTCCGTCTATTCGAACAAAACAAATAGAGACGGCATCACACCTAACCGCCAGTTCACACTAATCAATGGATGGTGAAACAGCCCCTTAAACTTATGATACATTTCTTTTCATTTTTGATATAATTCTCTTTTAACCTGGTAACTTTTCACTACTAGCCTGTCTAATTTAACTTTAGCCTGCTTCATCAATATTTCAAGAACCCATAACTCTTAAGTTTTTAGGAATACTTTGTTCCCTTTAACATATTTGTAACAAATGAAATACCAAGAAGCTGTTTTTATGCAAAAAAAGTAAAAAACATATATATTTTTTTGAATTAACTTTAGCCTGCCATGCCACTTTTATTAGAATCAGCCAGAAGCCTGAATCACGTACGAAGGTGGCGGTGGCAACCTTTTTTATTATAAATTTCATATCCCAAAAGTGGGTTCAAACTGTCTGGAAAATGCTAAACGGACTCCCGAATCTGATGTTACGTTTAAGACTGTCAGAAAAACGCAAAAAATTTTCAGCCGACTGCCGTGATCTCCCTGCGTATGCGTTTTGCGGTTACATGAAGTTCAGTATCCCTTGTTCAAGAAGCACCACTTATGAATTTGCTGACGGACAGTCAAACAGGTTATATTTTTGATAAGCTTTTAGTTATCAAATATTACATCT
>NW_027413014.1:13438-58946 GCF_025370935.1 Choristoneura fumiferana
GCAATAAGAAATAAACACTGCAAGTAGGTGTTCATTGCGTAAATGTCAAAGCAAACCTATAAGGCTATTCGAACTAAGAGGATATTTCTTCAGTTATCGAATTTAAGCCATGTCCCCTTTGACATAGAGTGCCATGCCATATACGATAGTTACAGCCGTCGAGCAACTCGGACGTTTTACCTTTATGCTGTTCAAATAGCTAAGTCCACACGAGTGCGCATTTGGTGTCACTTATTTTACTTAGGCTGGGTGAGTGTGACAGCAATATGACACATGCCTTGTTGAATGTGAAAAGCGCATTGGTGTGGACTTAGCTAATAAGGTATATCCTCGCTCCTCCGCTAAAAAGTTCGGCGTGTGTGACACACGGTTGACTGACAAGGCGTTCAAAAAGAATACCAATATGAATAGGCGATTTATTGTAAGTATTTTACCCTTACCATACTCTGAAGCAGTATTGCTTTCTCTACTAATACTCCGCTGGTCACTGTTACATTTCAGTGAAATAAATTGCAAGTCATCTTGAAAAACCACATCTGCTTGTTGAATATCTTCTGGTGTTAAGGTTACATCGAAGTTGCGATTATCTGCTTGTCCAAACTATGATCTGCAAATAATGAATACAATTGACGACCTCTGTAGCCTAGTTGGTAGTGACCCTGCCTACGAAGCCGGAGGTCCCGGGTTCAAATCCCGGTATGGGCATTTATTTGTGTGATGAGCACGAATATTTGTTCCTGAGTCATGGATGTTTTCTATGTATTTAAGTATGTCGTAAGATAGGACTTAGAGAGCCGGGATCCGACCATAACATGATCAATGTGGGCATAACAAGTGGGATTCGGGCAGAGAATGAAACTATTTTGAAGAACTAACAAAAGTCCACTTATTGTGGTCAAGATAAACCAAAACAATACGACACTCGTTCACTGAAATCTTAGAAATGCAACTATCATAACGATTCACAATAACTTAAGGAAAAGCCTAGCTAAATAATAAAGAAACGCGTAACAGTTCCTGAGACTGTCGACTCGGGCCAGACTTCTTTTACAAACTGACAATTGACGATCGCTTTTCCCGCGTCCAGATCTCAGGCTCTGTCAAGCGCGCCACGCATGGCAACACTGGCGTTTCGTAAGTGCTATAATGCCAATCCTTAATAAACCACACATAGTAATGACCATACAAGGACCATACTCATATTTCTACACGGCCATCCTACAAGACACACGTCCTCGTGTGTTTAATCTGCAACAATCGACACAATAGCATCATAATATTCGCTCGGCCACTTCTGACCACAACACACACACAAAACAAAACAAAATTACGCACACACACACACACACACACAAATCAAAATCAGTAACAATAGTATTAGACATTATTCTGATAAATTCCGCATAGTATTACTTAAAGATGAGTGAAAACGAGAGAGACAGAAAGAGAGAGCCAACCATTATTCCATTCTGTGACTTAACTACCAGTCATGCTTATTTCAGTAGCCATTTTTATTTTCTCTTTTCCTTTCATTCCTATGGCTCTCTTACGAGTCATCCCTGTGACTCCGCTACTAGTCATCCCTGTGACATTCTTACAAGTCATCTCTGTGACTTCCCTACCAGTCATCCCTGTGACTTACCTACGAGTCATCCCTGTGACTTACCTACGAGTCATCCCTGTGACTCCTACCAGTCATCCCTGTGACTTTCCTACCAGTCATCCCTGTGACTTTCCTAGGAGTCATCCCTGTGACTCTCCTACCAGTCATCCCTGTGACCTTTTCACGAGTCATCCCTGTGACTCCTACAAGTCATCCCTGTGACTTTCCTACTAGTCATCCCTGTGACTTTCCTATGAGTCATCCCTGTGACTCTCCTAAAAGTCATCCCTGTGACTTTCCTACGAGTCATCCCTGTGACTCTCCTACTAGTCATCCCTGTGACTGTCCTACAAGTCATCCCTGTGACTTTCCTACGAGTCATCCCTGTGACACTCCTACTAGTCATCCCTGTGACTGTCCTACAAGTCATCCCTGTGACTTTCCTACGAGTCATCCCTGTGACTCTCCTATAAGTCATCCCTGTGACTGTCCTACAAGTCATCCCTGTGACTTTCCTACGAGTCATCCCTGTGACTCTCCTATAAGTCATCCCTGTGACTGTCCTACAAGTCATCCCTGTGACTTTCCTACGAGTCATCCCTGTGACTCTCCTATAAGTCATCCCTGTGACTTTCCTCAGTCATCCCTGTGACTCCATCACTCTTTTTTTTTCAATAGTTAAAAATACTTCTTTTTTTGTAACATCGTTAGAAAACAACAGCTCCAACAGATACTCTACAATACAGAAATCTTCAACATGAATTTAAGATCTTACATTTTCCGAATAATCTGACTCACTTGCCAGTTGCAAGTTGCCACACTCACACCGTCCAGCACTTTACCCACAGGCACCATCTCCAAACGGTTGCAAACTTACAGGTGAGGCTTGAGCTTAGATCCCCTTACACCTCCACAATTATCTCATTCTAAAACATTAATACCAAACCGCACCCTCTCATATCCAGCTGATCAGATTTGTCTTTTCCTTCTGCTGCCATAACTCTATCTACATCAATATCTGTGTCCGTCCACTGACCAACAAAATTATCAAATTGATTGCAAGACAAAATATCATCATTATCCAGTACCTCTCAGGAAATGGTTAATTATTTACAGAAAACCATTATTGAAAAACAAAAATAACATTAGCAGATCATACACTCAGAGCAAAAATTATGAGGAATTCCCAGCTTCTATTGATTAATTAGCAATTCCACAATGTCGATCAATTTCAGTACCTATATCACTAATAGAAAAAAAAGTGAATTGCACAAACCACACATAGCTAGGTCTCAAAAACCTGTGCCCTAACCAGATCACTCCCATACTTTAACCAACAAGAAAGGAAGACAACCTCCGCCTAGCCCTGGGGCCACACTGAACAGAGCTGCAGCCGACAGAGTGCAATGGAGGCAGTTAGAGGAGGCTCATGCCAAAAGACACACAGAACTTATAGACATTTTATAACAAAATACACAGAAATAGTAGAAATTAACTAACAGTTCGGAATAAAAAAAGGCTATGTTGTTATAATTATAACCAGATTACTCGGCATAAAGCCTTCTATGTAACCCAAACACAGTAAAGTACAGTAACTCAACTCAAAAAAATCCAACAAAACACTATTCATTATTTGCTAAGTTTTTGATAGCAAATGTCACACATTTATAAAGAAACTTGAATAAAACAATGTCAGTTTATTTAGCTAACACATTCAGCAGTTTTTTTTTTTTATTAAATTCAGAAACAGAGAATCATTAATTTGACAACGCAGATGTTTTCCCGATAAGAAGCTAAGTTCTGTTTTTGCATTAAATTGAATGATTTATCCTGTTTCAATATTTGAAGTAATTCAACATAGATTTGTCAGAGTTGTGTAAACTTAGCATGACGTTTTTTTTTTTTTTTTTATTTAATTTTTTTTTCGCTACTGACAGACCTCGGTATGTAGTTGATTGCAAGCAGCAACACTTTTTTTTTTGTATTGGCTCTCAAAAAATTAAGCGACTACAAAAAGTCATCCCCCCCTTTTCATCAATACCCAAATCTAGTCATTGACTCTTGAAAAGAAGTTGATTGTAGTGGAAAAAACATTAGTAACTTGTATTTTTTTTTTTTTTTTTTTTTTTTTTTTACTCGACCGGACGGCAAAGGAGCAAGTGGGTCCCCCGATGGCAAGTAGACCACCACCACCCACAAACATCGGCAACACCAGGGCATTGCAGATGCGACTTTATGTTGTTTACAGTAGCAGTACAGTAATATTGTTTGTACTAACTTGATTTTGTTAGTAGTAGCAATAATTTAGTCTGTAGTAACTCTCTGTAATCTCTCTTTACTCACAAGCAACACAAAAATGCATTATTTGATATCACAAAAGTTCACATTGCACAGAAATCGCGGCAAAAGACAAAACTCAAATAAATCAATGAGCCACATAAACTTTCTTTTTTTTTTTACTAAGGAGTGAAGTTTACAAAAATTAAATTTAATAAAATTTGTCATGTAACTAAACAAAAATCTTTGCTAATACCCATCAAAGATATCACACCATGACACTCTCAAATGTGTTATTGAGGCACCATATAAGCTAAAAACAAAATGTTAAATACTCAAGGTTTCTGGGGTAACAAGCAACTCAGTTTTGCTAAATATGTTTTTAATAACATCCAATCCATACATCACAACCATGAAAAGAAGCATTAATTATCCAAAGATTCACATTAATTTCAGGTCACAAAGGTTAGGTAAGGGTCGTAGTAAATGTTTAGTTCTATCTGTTGACATTTTTAATGCAAATAGGTAACATTGGTTGAAATACAACCACTGTTGTATGAAGGCGTGACCACAATGCATTGGTAACTCAAGTGTCCTTAAGAGTAAGACTGTTACTACAAATTGCAGTCTGCAATAACTGAAAATTACGCTTTCGTCTTTATAATAATGTAATTAATTATGCATCATGCAGACAACACTGATATTGCAAGTGTTCATGTACATGCCAAGGAACATGTACCACATCCATATTCATAATATAAAGTTCTCTAAATACACTTACTAAGTGTGGCGTATAGAATGAACTCATTGTTTTTGTTTTCGGCAACCAGTTGCTTAGACTGAACCCATGAGCTTACGATTTCTTCAACGCGTAATTATATTACCAGCACCAGCAAAATATAATTTCTTACGCTAAACGAATGTTCTCAGTACTGATCAATTCACTTAACACAACTCTTGGGTTAAACGGATAACCAAGAGAAAGAAAAATAAGTTTAAAATAGAGCCGAATGATAAAAAGAAAACTCACCAAATTTCCGTTGTTACCTTATCCATCTCGTCATTCATACTGCCTGTAACCGCAAATAATGCTTCGTGCGCTACAAAAAAACTTTACTATTCATAGTTTACACCGACTAAAAATTACGAAATATTCCAAATTTACCGGCTTAACTTTGTTGTAAACAAACACAGTGACTTTGACGTATCTTTTTTTTTTTTTAATCTGGCTGCAATGCAAAGAGACATTCTTGACAGACTAGAAGAATTGCCAACGTAACTAAATGTGATTTAAAGTCGACGCATTTTTTGAAAAAGAAAACACAAATTGGCTTTATTATTATCACAGATTTCAAATTACCACGCCTGTACATTTCATAACATAATTTCGAATAAACACACAAGTGTGACACAAGAATACCGTCACATAAAAAAAAAAAAACATGGCATGACTGCATGTACTAAATTTCTTTAACTTTTTTTTAACGAATACAATAACGAAACGAAAAAAAATTAAATTCTTTGTAAAATCACACTATTTGCCGATTTAACGTAAAATTTAACCACATTTTATGCGTGTTAGTATCAAAGATTGTGTGCAATCAATATAAAGGGCAGTTGCATTCATTCGTTATTGTTTTAAAATAAGTAAAAAAACACTGATAATGTCACTGCGCGTAACTAGCACAATCACAATTTCACACGATATACGAAAATTTAGTTTCATTTGCCCGTTCGGACCACTTCTGATGTCGTAAGATAGGACTTAGAGAGCCGGGATCCGACCCTAACATGATCAATGTGGGCATAACAAGTGGGATTCGGGCAGAGAATGAAACTATTTTGAAGAACTAACAAAAGTCCACTTATTGTGGTCAAGATAAAACCAAAACAATACGACACTCGTTCACTGAAATCTTAGAAATGCAACTATCATAACGATTCACAATAACTTAAGGAAAAGCCTAGCTAAATAATAAAGAAACGCGTAACAGTTCCTGAGACTGTCGACTCGGGCCAGACTTCTTTTACAAACTGACAATTGACGATCGCTTTTCCCGCGTCCAGATCTCAGGCTCTGTCAAGCGCGCCACGCATGGCAACACTGGCGTTTCGTAAGTGCTATAATGCCAATCCTTAATAAACCACACATAGTAATGACCATACAAGGACCATACTCATATTTCTACAAGTATTTATTTATCTATTGTATAAGTATGTATATCGTCGTCTAGTACCCATAGTACAAGCTTTGCTTAGTTTGGGACTAGGTCGATTTGTGTAAGATTGTCCCCAAATATTTAAAAAAAATATTACAAAAATATATATATATATATATATCTCTACACCGAATCTTTATACCAGGGCTTTAAATACCGTTAAAAAGTGGTAACGTTACCAACTGTCAAACCGATTTAACGTTAAATGATAATTAACGTTAAACGATTTACCGTTACTTATACAACTTTTTACCGGTAAAAAAAATGGTAACGTTATCAGCTATTCATTAAATTAACGTTAATTCAAAAGTATCGTTAATCATTTTAACGGTATTTATATTACTATTTACCGGTAAGCTTGGGTAACGTTAAATTTTAGATTATCCTCATTTATCGAGCGAGTATGCACGCGCTAAATTGGCAACACTCGGTAGCATAGCAAAAATTACCGATAGTGTTACTTCGGTATCGTTATAATAATGTGAATTGGGTAACGTTAACAAGCCCTACAATGTAAAGTAAATTTACCGGTAAAAATAACGGTAATTAGGTAACGTTAAATAATGTTAAGTTATCAATTAACGTTAAATTTTAATACCGGTACTAGGGTATTTTTATGATTTTTACCGTTATTTAACGTTACTTATAGTGTGAATTTGGTAACGTTAACAAGCCCTGCTTTATACCTTCCATAAATAAGTAATTTCCAGATTTAAAAATCGTGTCTAGAAAAAATAATGTATGCAACTGCACATAATTCGGCTTTAAAACAAAATCACACATGTTTTAAATGCCTTTAACCTTTACACCGCCAGACGACGAAAAAATATGCCGTGCCCGTGACGCCACGCAATCGCATTTTGTTACGCGAAATTGAACCTTACGGAATCCCGCGTGAATCCCTATTGCATTAGCAAAGCTGTCGACTGTAGCATGAGGTCATTCTAAAAGATTATATTTCGTAACTTGAACTATATACCCCATCAGGTACTTAGCCAAGGTTGCGTTTTATATGAAATGTTTTAGTACAGTCAGCAGCAGAAATAGGTGGACACTCGAAGAGTCTCTTAAGCCTCTCTTGAGAAGAGAATCGTGTGTTATCATTTCGAGCTCTTCAACTGTCCATCTACTAAGTTATTTACCCGTCAAATACAAAAGTTGGTTTCTTTTCAGACGTGCTTGGCGTGCGAATGAATAGGTGTCCACACTGGATGCATGCTCAGCCGAGCGGGTTCCCGAGCCGTCCACACGCTTGCCCGAGCCGCTCGCATGCTCGGCCGCATGCGCTCGGTCGAATTTGCTCGCCGAGCGACGACCACACTGAGCGCGCACGCTAGGGCGAGCCGCGCTCGGCTGAGCATGCGTCCAGTGTGGACAGACCTTTTTTTATACAACGACGGTGGCAAACAAGCTTACGGCCTGCCTGATGGTAAGCAGGTACCGTAGCCTAACAGTGTGGACATACCTATTGGTTTTGCATTACTTGGGGCGTAACTGTAAAAAATAAATACTTACTCGTGTCTGTGTCTTCTGAGGATTCCGAGTCACTGCTAACGTGCTTCTCATTGCCGGCTGCGGCAGATTTCTCGACGGTTGCTGAAATGGTAAATGAATTAACATAAAGGCTTGCGCAAACCGGCGGACTCTGACGGCAGAGCAGATCATCGAAAAGTATTTGCAACTAGATTTACACAAAATGTTGAGCCTAATATACAAATGCCCACAGACAAGACAAATACTTATAGTTAGGCTGCATACCCTTCTGAATTGTTTGAAGAGTGGGTGCAGGAGATAAAGAATCGTCCCGGTATCTTTTGTTGAAGGTTATTTTTCTTTTTAATGTTGCCTCTTCAGGTTCCGAAGAACTACTACACTGCTTGGCTTTTTCAACTGCAACAGCTTCTTTCAGGGTTGCTGAAATCAAGGGTTAAAAAAAATTGTGTGAATGTGTATGATATTAACTTGTAAGTAATAAATAACGAACATTGAAAATCTTACCATAATATCCAACTACTTTTACAATAGTATATTTTACCCAGTCATTTTCAGGCTTCATTTGTAAATTTATAGCCTTTCTTTCCAATGTCTTTTTTGGCCATATACAGCTTTTTTCATTCTCATCGATCCATTTTTTAGGAGCAGCCGATATATATTCCTCATTATCGCATGTAAATATGACCACCGCATAAATAAGCTGAAATATATATAAAACCAAATTAGTTATTCTGTTCTTACTGTTATTTAACATGTTTAACATTAAGTTTGCCTTTGATTAATAACCGGCGCAAATTAAAAATTCTGATTGTAACTGTGTTTTTTTTTATAGAGGTCTGATAGATATGGATTTTATCATATTATAAATTCCGAATTTATATAGTTAATAAGACTCACCTGATGATGATAACATATGTTGCATGCTGGTAATTAAATAATATAACTAAGCAAGCATTACTTAAGCAGTACTATACAATTATACATTCTTATGTATATTTTAATATGTTAGGTAACAAAAAATATTGCATAATTTTTATAATGAATACATTTTGTGATGATTTCACTAATAGATACTATCTCGCACACATCACTCAAGTGTGAAATGTAACCACCATGAGTAAACTTAGATTCACAAGGTATTTCGAAAAAGTTTTCATAAGATATATATGTTTTCATAATATCTTTGAAAAATTATATACATATGTTTTGTCTTCATACATTCAATTATTCTTACAATCTTTACCACAACATTGCCTTTAATAAGACAGTGGTTGTTTTTATTGTCAGTTCCTAATTTAAAATGCAAATATTTCACCCACTTATATATTTTAACTGTTGTGTCAGTCAAAAGAGGTTCAGTAGAGGAAATAATGAAATTTGATGACATTTTAACTAAGGCAGTATTACTCTGATAGAAGCGTTTTTCATTAATTCTGTTTATTAGCTGTTGTAAAGGCATATTGCAAGATTTCAAACATTTTTTTATTTCAAACATATAGTTTTCGTATTGAAATGCAGAGAAGTTATCTAGTGAACCAAAATTTAATACATCATCTGACAAATGTATAAGATTGTGAACATTGTAAGATACATACTCTTGTCCATACAGTTTAGAATAATTCCTGACAAAATACATCAGTAAATCCTTTGCATAATTATTAAATTGTATACAAAATACTGTACTGCATAAAATCCTAATTGCACAACTAAGTGTTAAAAAGTGTGCGTATTGAGAAGGTTTTAATCTATTTTCCAGTATAATTGGACCTGTGTAGAGAAGTAACTGTCTAAACTCTGTAGCCTTCCATCGGTCCAGTTCAATAGATGACCTAGGTAATCTTGAAAAATCATTTGAGCTAATACAATTTCTCATATCGAAGGTGGTTTGGTCAAAATTATGTAAATCATTTTGCTTCATTCTAACCGAAATATTACCCTTTATCCAAAATTGCAACAACCTTTTCATTACACCCAAACAGACAAGGTGCATGTAATCAAGTGGGACGCCTTTTATTAAATCTATGTCCAGTTGTAATAAAGGGCTTGGCTGGATGTGATAATCATCACCATACTGACCGTCGCGGAAACCTTGGTCTGTTCGCAATTCTGAATGCAAATCATTGTAACAAACCCTGTTATTTACATAATTTCCCTCAGTTATACATTTGGTGCAACCAAAATATGCATTATGGCCTTTAGTGCAAAGAATGAAAGATTTAGCTGGGGCATCGCAAATAATCTTTTTTAAAACAATATTTTTTACTTTATTTTCATGATGAAAGCCATTTGCTTTAATATGTAAGTATTCTTCTATGAATGGCTCTAATACCTCATTGGGATGCTTTGGTTTACGAAGACCATGCCAAACACCTATCACAAAAGGAGTTTTATTTGAACAAAGACTTCCCAATACTGGCCAAAATTGACTACCTGAACTTTTAGTCAATGGCAAACCATCAATATTTATATCGAAATCGATTGACAGATTGGATGTTTGATTTTTCAGTGCATGACTTAGACTTACAGCTAATCCAAAGTGATAGTATTGACCAGATTCTGTCTGAGAAATATTGTTTATTTTACTAGTTTTTAAAAGAGTCCTGCAATCTATAGGAAGATTGGTTAATTCGTCTACTGTTTTTACTTCCTTTAAAATTTCTAATAGCTTGTTAAAAGCATTGTGTGTTACATGAGTTTCAACAGCCCAATTTTGAAGTGATTTTTGAAAATTAGTTTCATTTAGTTGGTTAGATGAAGAAGCACCAACAAAGGCAGATGGGACAACCGATGGAGAAGATTGAAAATATGCAGATGTAATGGCAGGTGACTCAACCAACGTAGGATATGTCGATGTAGTGGCAGGTAGCTCAACCAATGCAGTAATATCATCTGCGACCGCCTGTACAGGTGTAGAAGATGGTAGATTTGCAGATGTATTGACATGGGCAGATGGCGCAAACGATGTAGAAGGTTCTAGATTAAGAGACGTCTCAGCATAGTTAGAAAAACCTCTTTTTGATGACTTTCTTATAATGCTCTTTAAATATTTATATGACATGTTGTCATACGTTTTCCTTCTTTTTTTTTTAATTCCAGGTTTTACCTGCAACAATTCATCAATGTGTATAATCAGCTAAAAACTACAAGAATACCACTATAAAATAGATTTCATTTATGATTGGTTTGATTTTATTTATCTATCTTTATTTTACACTAAAAGACTTTTTAAAGAACGCAAGGAAAACCACGATAAAATATAGCCTACTAGCTGATGCCCGCGGCTTCGCCCGCGTCTGTAGAGTAAAATGTAATATATTGAATTTCCAGAAACACACTAAAACAAAATCAGAACAGACAAAGTTTTTTTGTAAGGAAATCAATAGGTACTGCACAATAGGGCTTTCTGAGCTGCTTCTTTATCACCGACACCCACCATATCCTGTCATATGCCTTTGACACGCCCGTGGCGCACCGCATACCACCAAATGTATAAAAACTGCCTTACAGGCCAAAGCAGTCTAAACATAAAAAGTATAAACTAGGCCACAGTGAGTGTCTAATGGCCCATGCATGCATTCGCGCTAATTAACATTGTGTAACTGGCTGTAAGTAGGTATATTGTAGGTACTTATAAACGTATAGACAAAATAAGCATGAATTAATCTTACTCACATTATGGTTAAGGATATCGGGTAGGTATATTTAGAGTTCAGTGGATTCGACTAGCCGAAGGCGAGCCAGCGAAGGCGGCGATTCAATCGGTGGGTGACCGAAGTCATAGGCATTCTCTGGCCAAGACCACTCAGTCCAGTTCGGGGGTCCATGTCGAAGCGTCATTCGAGCCAGCGAAGGCGACGATTCAAACGGTGGGTGACCGACGTCATAGGCATTCTCTGGCCAAGGAGACTCAGTCCAGTTCGGGGGTCCATGTCGAAGCGTCATCGATGGCTATTTAATTGACGTGGAAAAATTGATTGTTTTAATCGATGTGTAGGTTTCAAAATCCACCGGCTTTCCAGCCACGGGAATCTCGAGGTGAAAGTATACCTATCTACAATACTCGTTACGTCGTTATTTTTTCGTTAAATACCTACAGAGTACGCATCGGAATAATCAATTCATTGCTCGTCAATTCAATTCAATTTTTGGGATTATAATGGCCCCATCGAACGATGCGATGATTCCGCCAATGTCGAGGTTGGAACTCATCAAATATAAGCAAAATTACTAAACAATATTTGAGCGTCAAAAATGGCGTCATCATTAAGATAATAAACTACTTATGCGCGGAACTATGCAATACATACATATCACAGCTTTCTACTATACACTATCTAATATATATAGTAAAAACTACTCACCTTTTCAGAATTCCGTCCGGTGTCTTCCATTTTTTCACCTCTAACACCTGTCCTGTGGCTAACAAAACAAGCACTAACACATACTTTACTCTTTGCACTAACACGTTCGCTACAAAATACTTAAATTAAATTTCGCGTTCCGTTACACGCGCCAACTAAAAACAGAAGTGACTTTTGAGTAGGTACGTAGCGCTATATATTAAAAAAAAAATATTACTATTTCTGTATTATTATGTGTTTTGTTATTTATTTAATCGTGCGACACATATTTTATTATTTCTGTACACCCGCATTAAATCCATAGTCGATGAAACTTTGCGTAGAGTGTGGAATTGTCCGTCGCGGGCGAAATGCCGAGTATGTTTCCATTATCACTTGTCAACAATAATAAACCTGTGTAGTATAATGGTAGTATACAGTTGAAATTTTATAGCCTCCTGAGACTGGCTGAGACCCAGCATTATGTTTTTTAATTAGGAACTTTTTGACATTCTGTAAGCTCAAAATTAATTTTGTAATTTGTACGCGGGGTCTTAGGAGTTCAAAATGTCGGACTTTAAAACAACTGCCATTCGATTTGGTTTGAATCCTCTTGCTTGGTTTCTAAATGAACTAATTGGATACAATTTGTGGCAACCTTGTTGCATATGCATAGCAGGCTGGAAAGGTAGGTATAATATTTATGGCTAGAATGATCTTTGTCATTGTTGACACATTAGATTCGTTCCTAGAAGCTTGAGACATTACACATATTTCTAACTCCAACCGGAATTATTATTATCACCGATAGTCCGATAAGATCCTCAAAGTGCACTGAACACGCAACCGACCGAGCCGACCATAGGGAACAGGAGGCTCATTCACATTTCTTATCCTATCCCCATAATTTTTTTCTAAAGGCTTATTAAATTCTTTCAGCGAAAATTGTTTTGAACAAGATCGGTTCAAAGGTTTTCGAGATATTTCTAAAAAACTGCCTTCCTTAAAGAAAAGGACGTAAGTGCCATTAGATTTCAGTAACGATACGACCTTTTTAATAGGCACGGAACCGTTCGTTGTGCGTGGTCCGACACGCACTTGGCCGCTTTTTTTAAAAATGGGATCGCACTTCTTTTTGTTGGTACCTACCGTCAACCGGGTCATTACCTACATTAGGCACGATTATGAACTTTGAACAAGATTTTACGGAATATTTGTATTTCCATAAGGGCTTGTTAAGATTTTAAAGCTTAATTCTTATCCACTTCTTATCTTTGATTATTTCGCGTTCAGCTGTGGTGGAGTGGAACCGCGCACCGCATAGCAACAACCGCTGTCCTTGACAAGGACAAGCCCATGGTCAGTCAGAATCAGAGAAATTATGTATTTAGATTTAGAAACCACCTAATTGATCGAACTTTGACGGACACACAGCCGCAGCCGTGGGATAGGAATTTAAAAATGCTCAAGCCATAAATACTTAATTACTTACCTATGTGTAGGTATAGGTAACAGTTCTACAAAGAAATACACATAACAGAGGAAAAAAAGCGACCAAGTGCGTGTTGAACCACGATCAATGAATTAAGGGTTCCGTACCTACTCTCTACCGCTATTAGTCCTTAATTTAAAACCAATATCCTGTACGGTGAATTAAAAAAGGTTGTATGTTCATAGGAATCTCACGGCTCTTACGTCCTTTTGTTTGGGCAGTTTTTCAGCTATAGCTCCGTAACCATAATTAGGTATATTATAAATACCAGTGTGTCCGTCTATCGGGTACCTAGTTACCTACCTCTTCATACTTAAACCGCGGAACCGATTTAGATGTAAATGTGGTATGTGTAGTGTATGACTAAAGGGCAACACACACAGAGAGCGGGCGCGGGTCGTGCGCGGGCCCGCGACGGGCGTATTTGCATGGCGGTATATGGAAGCCTTCACACAGAACGCGGGCGCGGGCGCGGGTCGTGCGCGGGCCCGCGCCCGTCGCCCGTCGTCACAAACAGCGCGCGGGCCGAGCGCAGAGTTACCAACTCTCAAAAATATTTATCCCTAAAACTTAAGTTAAAAACCCCTAAAATTGCTATAATTAATTGGAAATCCCCCTAAAACATGTTAGTATAGGTAGTGCCACAAGAATTGAAGTGAATGATTACACACACAGCAACATGTCGTATAATGACATCAGGCAGGATTGTAAGTTTGATATACTTACCATCCAGATTTTTTTTTAATTTTCCACCCACCGGCTTACTTACCTACATATAAAAATCTCTACTTTACGTCTATGGGAGGTACCCACAAAATGTTTTTTTTTTTTTTAATTTTTCATTGTACAAGTATCATTTTGTCGGGATAGTTTTCATTATATATCCGTGCAAAATTACAGCTTTCTAGCATTGATAGTCCCTAAGCAAAGCCGCGGACGGACAGACAGACAGACAGACATGGCGAAACTATACGGGTTCCGTTTTTGAACTATGGTCCAGACGATTACATATTGATTAACGTTGCTTTTGTGATGGCAGCGACATTGGATTTGATTTTTTTTCGTGTGAAGATTCTATTTTTCGAGCCCTTTCATTTGATACCCATATGGAACCGACTGAAAAGAAATACACACTAGGCTATTTTCGATGGAAGCTATCTTGGATAAAACATATATATGTTAATATAACCTAACTACTATACCACATTTTAGCATGCGTTGCTGCAGGTAATGCAAAATCTTATTAGGTTCAACAGGTTAATACGTATAAAAATATTTTTTTAAGAAGCATGTAAAACCAACTCCAAAAAAAATAAAAAATGGAACCGACCGTAAAACCCTTTTAAGCTCGAAGTCGGTGACTCAGCACGAGCCAGCAGGTATGGAACAATAGTCGTCTACCTCACGATCCTGCTGGATCATACTGAGTCATCAAATTTGACTGGCTAGATCGGGTTACCCCAGGCCCAATAATTGTTTTTTTTATTTTTTTATCAAGAAATAATGTGAAATATAAGAAATACAAAATAAATATAAAAAGCAAAACTTCCCAACAATCCTTAAAAATACCCCATCCCGGTTATTTACCCCCTAAATTTGAGGGGAAAACCCCTAATTTGGCAGCCGTGCCGAGCGGCAAATGGCCGGTGTTTGTATCGCGCCGCCGCTTTGACACGCGCCGCCTCTGTCAAAGGATGCCGCGTGCGATTTATGGCTTTACCTTCGCACGCGGCGTCCTTTGACAGGTAGGGTTGCAACGATATATCGAATTTTTGATAGTATCGATAACTTTGACTCCACAGTATTGATATATTAGCATTGCCTATCTACAGTGTGTTACTGGGCTTTTTTTTTAAGGGAAGTTAAAGATACGCTATTTCTGTAACTTAACCATTACATAAATTTAAATAATAAAGTAAAATCCACACTGTTAACTTTCTAATAAAAATATAATTGTCAGCCATGTACAGCTAATTAAATTGACAAGTACTATATATAAGTAAATATTATAAATGCGAAAGTTTGTGTGCGTGTGTGTGTGTGTGTGTGTTTGTTTGTTACTCCTTCACAGTCACACTAAAACGGCATTTGAATGAAATTTGGTACGTAGATAGCTGGAATAACATAAAGGCTACTTTTTACAACCTTTTATTTAGTTTCACCTGTCCCGTTGTCTGTCTGTCCGTCTGTAGTCAAATTCTGCAAGTATATTTTGACCACTTCCAGTAGTCAGATTGACTTGAAATTTGGAATACTTATGTAAATTGTGTAACAATACAATAATCTGGTAGTGACAGGGCACTGGCGGTCTGAAAGGTTGGGTTACGTGAAAAAAAATGTTGATAACTAATTAGATAAATATTATAATTAATTAATGACATATCGTGTAGGTACATTCAACGTAATAAATAAGTGATCACTTTTGTACCTTGGCACTTTAACGTCATGTTTGATAAGCCATACGAAATTGTGTAACGACTGAAAGCGACAAGGTACCTATACCTAAAAAGTGATCACTTATTTATGACGTTGACTGTCGAACAACATACATAATATAAAAAACACTTACTTTTAATCCCATCCCACTAATATTATGAATGCGAAAGTTTGTAAGTCTGTTTCTTTATTACTTCATCAGTCATCATCATCACGTCAAAATCGCTGAACCGATTTAGATGAAATTCGGTATACAATGTATCCCGCAGAAACTATACAAATTTTCCGGGATAAAACTATCCTATGTCCATCTCTGTGACTACAACTATATGTATACCAAATTTCATCTAAATCGGTTCAGTGGTTTAGACGTGATGAAGTAATAAACAAAAACCGGCCAAGAGCGTGTCGGTTTTTTTATTTCAATTATTTATGCTGGCTCGTGCTGAGGCACCGACTTCGAGCTAGTAGGTACACCTAGGAAAATATTTTGAAGGGTTTTGTAGTCGGTTCCATTTATTGTTATTTTTTTTTTTTTTTTGGAGTCGGTTTTACTTTTTTGTTAACCACATATATCTCGCGGCACTGTATAATTGCCTGAAGCCATGAAGTAAGGGACGAGTTCGGGGTAGACGGCCGAGTCGTAGACGAGGCCGGATAAAACGAGTCCAGCAATCCCTGTTCTGGCCGAGGCTTGTATAGTGCTTTTCTCAAACAATGTGAGGAAATATTTCATCCATCCATGCATCCATCCATCCATCCATCGCATCGCTTCGCATCGCATCGCTTCGCATCGCATCGCTTCGCATCGCTTCGCATCGCTTCGCATCGCTTCGCATCGCTTCGCATCGCTTCGCATCGCTTCGCATCGCTTCGCATCGCTTCGCATCGCTTCGCATCGCTTCGCATCGCTTCGCATCGCTTCGCATCGCTTCGCATCGCTTCGCATCGCTTCGCATCGCTTCGCATCGCTTCGCATCGCTTCGCATCGCTTCGCATCGCTTCGCATCGCTTCGCATCGCTTCGCATCGCTTCGCATCGCTTCGCATCGCTTCGCATCGCTTCGCATCGCTTCGCATCGCTTCGCATCGCTTCGCATCGCTTCGCATCGCTTCGCATCGCTTCGCATCGCTTCGCATCGCTTCGCATCGCTTCGCATCGCTTCGCTTCGCATCGCTTCGCATCGCTTCGCATCGCTTCGCATCGCTTCGCACCGCTTCGCACCGCTTCGCACCGCTTCGCACCGCTTCGCACCGCTTCGCACCGCTTCGCACCGCTTCGCACCGCTTCGCACCGCTTCGCACCGCTTCGCACCGCTTCGCACCGCTTCGCACCGCTTCGCACCGCTTCGCACCGCTTCGCACCGCTTCGCACCGCTTCGCATCGCTTCGCACCGCTTCGCACCGCTTCGCATCGCTTCGCACCGCTTCGCATCGCTTCGCATCGCTTCTCATCGCCTCGCATCGCCTCGCATCGCTTCGCATCGCATCGCATCGCATCGCAGTATCGCAAATGCTTATAGAGTAGTGGTGGTTGGCTGTTCGTAATTTTTCCTTTGTCAGTTTAATGTTAGTAAGCAAATTTAAAAAGTTAGAGCAGCGGACAATAATGGATTTTCATACATACTTCATGGCCTAGGCCAAGAAGTTATGTAGGGAGGTGGTAGGGAGCCATAAATGAGAAACTTCATGTCTCCATTTCGTGACATTAACGCATACATTTCCGAGCATGTTTGAGAAAATAAAATTATTCTTATTCTTATTATTGGTTCTAGAACTGTTTTCATTTGTACTCCAAAAGTCGCCAGATAAACCATTTTTTTAATCAAAACTTTTTTTTGGTCGCTAAGATTTAAGCAAAAGCCGTCACTTCTAGGGATAAAGTCACTAAACTGGCAACATTGATAGCCGCTGCGGGCCCGTCGCGGGTCCGACCCGCGCTCTGTGTGAATACAACGAACCGCGCGGCTCCCGCGGCGGACACGACCCGACCCGCGCCCGCTCTCTGTGTGTGTTGCCCTTAAAGGCACATGTCTCGTGTGTTCGTGTGTGAGTGCACAGCGTCAGTGTCTGTCACCTGAGCCGTGGGCGATTGTGGAGGCTGTGCAGTGTGCTCACGCGGGCATTGTCGAGCCAGTGATACGAGGAAAGAACCCTAGATCCTACAAGTGGCGACGAGGATGGGATGGAAAAATCTCAATCAATATAAGGTCGATTCGAGTAAAGCCGTATCTCTTCGGCTTATTCTACATTATGCAGTTTAATACATCAGTGACATTAATATTTAAAAAAATACTTTTGATAATAATAGTTGCATTATTTGTGTGGGAAATCGATGCTGGCCATTTTGAACTTTTTGTCATGGTCTTTAGGTTCAGTAATGCGTGAACCTCTTTCATATCATGCTATTTCATTTTCATCGTGTTGAGTGCTAACGTCACGGGCAATTAAATAATTTAATTATTATATTTTTTTTGTTCAGGAAATATACATTTATTCTCCTTTCTTGTATTAATGTCGAAAGAAAGAGAGTAACTAAAAGTTAAAGAAAAAAACATTTTGTTGATAATATTGGAAACTAAGACAAAAATAAATAAATCTTTTTTTTTATACTATTGGGAAATAAATAGCCAAACCAAAGCCTGTAAGTAAAGTGGAAAAGGGGCGTCGTGCCGTGCGGCTTTCGTTACATTGCAATGTTGATGACTAGGAATAGATAAGAGATTGATTATCGACGGCAATGTATGTATCATGCATGACATTTTACACAAAATTCAGATTTGCGATTCATATTCGCACACTCGCACGCTGCTTTACTTTATGATTCACATTTGATCGTAATAAATAAAAAGTGGCCTGAGGGCCTGCTCCGAGATTTGAGAACCGAGGTTAGTGTCGTGCCGTCCCCTTCGCTCTCGTATTAAATAGTATGAGGGTCAGAGAGACCGCGCGACGCGAGCTTCGGGTTTCGAATTTCGTAGTAGCCCTGCTGGTTAAGGATTGACTCAACTAAGAATTCTGAAGTGTTGTAGCCGCACGTGCAAAATATTATTTTTGTTTTCAATTAAATTAAAATTCAAGTATTTAAAAAAAGAATAAATTAACTCCAATTGGATATCATCAGATCACATGACTGATGACATCAAATGCAGTGGTATATTTGCTGTGTCAACATCGGTTATAGTTACAGTTTAGTATAGACTGTACGTGGTCGCGTCTTTAAATAGACTAATGAGACCTCCATTAAATTGGAAATCTGGTCGTGTCTTTAAAATGACAGGACAAAAGTTAGAGTAGAAAATCAGATACAGAAACCGGATAAAACCCTGTTAGCCTATGGAAGTAAAACACCATTAAATGTCAAAGGATCCTTCGAAACTGAAACCAAAGTTAAAGATCGAAAAGAACACGCCACAGTATACATTGTTGATGGTGGTACAAGAGATTTGTTGGGTAAAGAAACAGCTATACGGCTAGGCGTTTTGAAGATTGGCATCGAAGTTAACAAGGTTAACGAAGTAACAGCAGCCCTGCCATTCCCTAAATTCAAAAATGTCCTTGTGGAAATTCCTATCGACAGTTCAGTGAAACCAGTATCTCAACCATACAGACGTATACCGATTCCACTAGAGGAGAAAATCGAAAAGACCATCGAAGAATTACTAGCTGGTGATATCATCGAAGAAGTACACGGCCCCTCTAGATGGGTTTCTCCCATGGTACCCATTTTGAAGGAAAACGGTGATTTACGCCTGTGTGTAGATATGCGGCGCGCTAACACAGCCATTATACGAGAGAACCATCCCTTACCATGCATGGATCAACTTTTACCAAAAATTGGTAAGGCAAAATACTTCAGCAAACTGGATATAAAGAATGCGTTTCATCAAATTGAATTACATCCAGACTGCAGATATATCACAACTTTCATTACGGGCAAAGGACTGTATCAATATAAAAGATTAATGTTTGGAGTTAGTTGTGCCCCAGAAACATTTCAAAAAGTACTAGAAAAGATTCTAGTAAAGTGTGAAGGTGTTGTCAATTTCATCGACGATATATTAGTATTTGGAGATAGTGAAGAACATCACGATCACAGGTTACAGCGGGTATTAGACGTTCTTGAACAAAATAATGTTTTACTTAACAAAAGCAAATGCACATTTAAAGTACAGAAGGTAGATTTTCTGGGGCATGCCCTGACTCCAAATGGGGTAAAGCCACTGCCAAAATACATCAATAGTATAACAGACTTTAGAACCCCCACCACAATAGAAGAACTGCAAAGTTTTCTCGGACTTGTTAATTACGTGAACAAATGGATCCCGAATCTAGCAACAACAACAGAACCTTTAAAGGAATTACTGAGGAAAAAACTAGGAAAAAACACCGACCTTAAACCCTTTTGGGGAAACCCACAAGATGAAGCATTTGATGAGCTAAAGAAAACATTGACAAAAGTACAATCACTAGGATACTACGATGTCAAAGACAAGACACAAATAATCGCGGATGCAAGCCCCGTAGCTTTAGGTGCCGTATTAGTACAGATTGACTCAAAAGGCCCACGTATTATTGCATACGGAAACAGAACTCTAACAGATTGTGAACGGAGATACAGTCAAACGGAGAAAGAAGCTCTGGCGCTTGTTTGGTCTGTAGAGCATTTCAACATATTCGTATATGGCAAAGAATTTGATCTTATAACAGATCACAAACCTTTAGAGATTCTGTTTGGACCAAGATCAAAGCCATGTGCTCGAATAGAACGATGGGTCCTTAGATTGCAATCGTACAAATATAACGTCATTTATAAACCAGGCAAAACCAACATCGCTGATCCTTTATCACGCCTGTGCGCACACACCGAGTTGCCCCTGAAAGGAGAAGACGCACATGTTCACCAAATTGTAGAGCAGTCTAGACCAAGGGCAGTCTCAATGAGGGATATTATAGAAGTTTCTGAAACTGACCAAGAAATTAAAGATGTAAAAAAGGGTTTATACGACCACGAATGGACTGAACTAGCCAAAAGTTATAAAGTTTTCGAAAATGAGTTCTGCTTTTACGAGAACATTTTACTCAGAGGAAACCGGATCGTAATACCTCATAAGTTACGTAAAGCTGTACTCGATGCAGCTCATGAAGGTCACCCTGGAATTGTCGCCATGAAAGGACGATTGCGCACAAAGGTTTGGTGGCCGCGAATCGACAAAGATGCTGAAAATTTAGTAAAATCCTGCAAAAGTTGTACTCTGGTGGGTTTGCCTAATCCTCCCACGCCGATGAAGCGGCGAGAGCTTCCTTCTGCTCCATGGATGGACATTGCTATGGATTTGCTTGGGCCACTACCGAATCATGATTATCTTCTAGTCGTAGTTGACTATTACAGTCGGTACAAGGAGGTGAAGATAACAAAAACAATCACTAGCACACAGATAATAAAACTACTTAAAGAAATTTTCAGTCGACTTGGCTACCCACTGTCAATAACAGCTGATAACGGGAAACAGTTTGTAAGTAGCGAGCTACGAGCGTTTTGTGAAGAATGCAATATTGCTCTCCTCCACACGATTCCATATTGGCCGCAACAAAATGGTGAGGTCGAGAGACAAAATCGAGATATCTTAAAGCGATTAAAGATTAGCCATATAGAAAAGAGAGACCTCAAGGACAGCTTATGGGAATACCTTATTATGTACAACAGCACACCACACACAACAACTGGGAAATCGCCTTCAGAGCTATTTTTTAGACGGCTGAATCGAGACAAAATCCCGTCGTTCGACAAATTGGAGAAGACAGAAATTGACGCAGAAGTAAGGGATAGAGACAAAATCGTAAAGGAAAAGGGAAAGGAGTATGGGGATTTGAAAAGGCGAGCTATGGATGCAAACATTAGTGAAGGAGATAAAGTATACATTAAAAACATGGAAAAGGTAAACAAATTAAGTTCAAATTTTAGTCACACTCCTCACACAGTTGAAAGTGTAAAACAGGGTGACGTGACGGTAAGAAACGATGAGACTGGACAAATGTTGAGACGTAATGTAGTCCACTTGAAGAAAATAAACGGTGAATGGACCCCAGTTCAAGGAATAGGCCAGGGCGGAGATCTAGAGGAACAAGAAACTCAAACAGAATCATAATTTGAACAAAAAACTAACTCTGTTTATTTAGTTGATTACAAGCGAAGTGCTATTTGTGTTTTAGTTATTGAGTAATATTTTTATAACGAAGGGACATTTGATTTCTGTATTTGTTTGGTTTATGTAAATGCTTGTTTTATTATTATTAACAAGGAAGGGATGTAGTATATGACTAAAGGCACACATACACTGTCTCGTGTGTTCGTATGTGAGTGCACAGCGTCAGTGTCACCTGAGCCGTGGGCGAGTGTGGAGGCTGTGTAGTGTGCTCACGCGGGCATTGTCGAGCCAGTGATACGAAAAAAGAACCCTAGCTCCTACAGTATGGTTATTTTGAATCCCGGGGAAGGACATATGATAGTTTTTATCCCAGAAATCATCCCCTGAGGGGTTGACGTGGAGCTACCGATATGATATAATGAGTTCCATGCACGCGGACGCGGACACCATACTAAATTTTCTGTGACCTTGCTTGGCCGTCCGACAAAATCGGCCCGTAGAAGCGTCTCCTTCAGTCATCAGCTTAAGGCCCCCTTATCCCAAATTTATGTTTCTAAATAGAGTTGTTTTCAGAGAAATCATCATATTTTAATTCTGAAAAAAATATATAGTACAGATCCTCGTTTGATCTAGTGATTTTTTTGGATAAAAACACAATATTTAACACTACTCGAAAAAAAAAATCAGAAGTAACGTCGATTTTGAAAGTATTTTAACCTTTTCAACGCTGAATGAAGTGATCATTCACACGCCAACACGCTGAGTGTACCTACTAAAAATGTTATACATTGCATAAAGTATGTTGCAGAGATTATATTATGAAACATTTCAATGTGTTTAGTTTGCAAAGTAATACTTAGCCAATAGGTAAGTGTCATTGAACCAACTTAAAAAAAATGGCAAGATATAACTGGCTGCAATGATTATATTGAAAGTTTCAATAACTTTAGTTTGAGACGTTCCTGCAATGTCTATAATGTAATGTTTAACAACACTGAAATTGTAACATTCTGGCCACTTCATATTTTAAACCATCTATAAAGTATGTTGCAGCAATAATATAATGAAACATTTCAAAAAGCTTAATATGAAAAGTAATAGCAATGTCTTTTAAGTAAGTTACAGCAACATTTAAAATGTGTCATTGAAGCAACATAAAAATATATATATTGCAAGATGTAAATCGCTACAATGATCATATTGAAAGTTTCAATAACTTTAGTTTGAAACGTTCCTGCAATGTCTATAATGTAATGTTTAACAACATTGAAACTGTAACATTCTGGGCACTTCATATTTTAAACCATGTATAAAGTATGTTGCAGCAATAATATTATGAAACATTTCAAAAAGTTTAATATGAAAAGTAATAGCAATGTCTTTTATGTAAGTTACAGCAACATTTAACATGTGTCATTGAAGCAACATAAAAATATATATATTGCAAGATGTAAATCGCTGCAATGATCATATTGAAAGTTTCAATAACCTTAGTTTGAAACCTTCCTGCAATGTCTATAGTGAAATGATTTAACAACATTGAAACTGAAACGTTTCTGGTACTTTACATTTTATGGCTTGTATAAAGTACGTTTCTGCAATAATATTATAAAACATTTCAATAAGTTAAGTTTGCAAAGTAATAGCAATATTCCGTGATGCACATTGTAAAATATATAATTGCTGCAACGTTTCATCTGCAATGTTATAATAATTATGTTGCAGCCATGTTATTAATATACCTTACAATAAGTTTATGGATATAAGTTGTCTCAAAGTTTAAAAATAAACTTTCAGATGTAATGTTGGCGCTACATCCATTACTGCATTTTAAATAACTTTCATTGTAATTTTAAATCTATGTCGCTGTAATGTTCCTAGAAGCTTTATTTATAAACTTTCATATGGAAGGTTGATCAACTTGCTAGAAACTTTCTGTAACGTACATGCTCAGTGGGTCAGAGACCGTTAGTATTAGAAAGCTGTAATTTGACGAATATACATATCAGTCATGCCGACAAAGTGGTAGGTACAATAAAAAAAAATAGAAAAATTATCGTACCTCCCATAAACGTAAAGTGGGGGTGATTTTTTTTTTCTCGACTAACCCTATATTATGGGGTATCGTTGCATATTAGTAGTTTTACTCTTAAATAGCAGTCTAAGGTATAAAATATACCTAAACTTGGAAGATTCAGTACACAATACGAAATCCTTAGAAAAATATTATTTGATTTTTTCGTAATGGCTACGGAACCCTATCCTGGGCGTGTACAACACGCTCTTGGCCAGTTTTGAGGGTTCCGGAGCCAAAATGGTAAAAAAGGAACCCTTATAGTTTCGCCATGTCTGTCTGTCTGTCTGTCTGTCCGTCCGTCCGTCCGCGGCTTTGCTCAGGGACTATCAATGCTAGAAAGCTGTAATTTTGCACGAATATATATGTAAGCTATGCCGACAAAATGGTAGAATAAAAAATAAAAATAATTTTTTTTAGGGTACCTCCCATAAACGTAAAGGGTATCGTTGGATAGGTCTTTTAAAACTATTAGAGGTTTGCTACGAAGATTTTTCGATTCAGCGATATGTTAGCGAAGTATTCAACTTTAAAGTGCAAATAAAGTTGCAAGCAAGTGCAAATGCAAGTTTCAGAAATGAATGAAAACCTATCAATTTTATCCAAATCTTTGACTGTATAACCTGTTGATACCTAAATTGATAACACTATGAAAAGAGGGTATTTTTCTGATTACTTTTTGCCCCTGGTTACCAAAGTACTCGTCAAGATGAATCAAACGAGTCCAAACTCAATGCGATTGTGTCATTTTATTACAGAGTTCCTATGGCCACCTTCTAGCTTCATCACTAGATCAGCTCCAGGTCATATTGCATTGTCATCGGATTTATATATCATTATCATCATCATCAGTAGTGAGGGATACGACGGCTCCAGATCAAAATTTTTTTGGTCCAAAATGGCGATTTTGGGGCGGGTCCAATCCTAAAAAAAAAAAAAAAAAAAAAAAAAAAAAAAAAAAAACCCCACTTGGAGCGATTGGACGAGGTCTGAGAACGCTCCGCCCACTCCTTCCTGTACATATGTACTTCACTTCTGGGACAATAGCAACTCCGAAGCACCTAATCATAAAAGGTTCGACCCGCGAACAATACAAGCCGCGCGAACAATAGGCGCTCATTGTCCCTTTACCTGCTCTCGGCTCTGGCGCTAGCTCTATTGTTCCACTCACCTGACTACCGTACCTTTTTTTCATTCACTTGTTTCCTTTTACTACCTGGGTTCGCCGCACCTCTTGAGTTTTTCGAAATTCATTTGTGGCATTACATTTGAAATTTACCACGTGTTTTACGGTGGAGGAAAACATCGTGAGGAAACCTGCTCAAACCTGCGAAGCAATTCAATGGTGTGTGTGAAGTTCCAAATCAATTTCGTAACTTTAAGGAATGGCATAAATCTAACCTAACCTAAACCTATCTTTTAGCAATATAATATATACTGAGCGGCAAAAAAATCTGGTCCTCAAATATATGCAATAATAGGTAATTTTGTATGTGGAGTGGGCCAAATTTTGTGCCGCTGAGTATATGAGAAATAGTAAACTATTAAGATTGAAATTAAGAAGTTCGTAAAGTTTGTGGGCGTCGGCTTCACATTAATGCTTTTCATTAGTACTTTATCAAACAAATCGTTATCTTATATTGTTAAAGCACATACATACATACTTACTTTATGTTTTGAGTTATACCTACACTTAATGTTTTATTTAATTACTCCTGTCTTTTTCGTCATACGATGCCAGTCTTAAAAATGCTGGTTTAAACTTGTACTATAAGCCATCAGCGTCTTTATAACGCACGTTGAAACTTTTAAAATTCTCATCTAAGACATCTCCAAATGCAGGTTTGAACTTGAAGGATCTAAGTGCATACACAGTGAATGATTCATGGTTTCCCTTTTACCAAACCACCCACCGTGCACCGTCTTCTATTGTTAAAATTTAATTACTTCGTTTCTATTGACCATGCGCCGCCTTTCTCAAAAAAATGCTGGTTTGTAAAGGTCCGATCCTCTCCTTTGTTCACCGGCATCCTTTGTGTGTACCCACCTCGGAAATATGCCATGCACAAGTCTAAACTTGCAGGATTTCATTGCGTATAAAAGGAAGTTTAAACCATTCCGCTTCATATCGTCTCAAAGAATTCATACGACAAGATCTCCGTCCAAGCGAGTCGTCGCGTAGTGTAAAAAGTTCAGTGTTTGGTTGATATACCTAGCAGTGTTTCGTTGGTCGAAGCGAGTCGTCGCGAAGTGTAAAAAGTTCAGTGTTTGGTTGATATACCTAGCAGTGTTTCGTTGCTGATTTAGGGATGTTTGGTAGCAGGTAAGTAAAACACCCTATTTGATTGGAGTATAGAAGAAGAAGAGAGTTTATTTACAAAAATGATCTAATATATACAATATAAACAAAGCGCAACTAGTGCGAGGTTCCCGGAGGACAGAAACGTTCGCCGCGTTCGTTAAGTTCGCCGCGCTCTCGCTCTAAATGAGCGAGAGGATGCGTGAGCTATGCAACGCTCGGATCTCTCGCTCGCGTCTCTACAAAACTCCGCGCGGCATCGTCTTCGCTCTTTTCTGCGCGCGGCCGTCGAGGAGTGAACACGTCGTCGTAGCTCCGATGTACTTCGAGTGAAGCGTGTCTCCGCTCTCCGGAGTACGACGACGAAGATTCTTCGAGGCTTGAAGATGAAGATGCGATGATCTTGCACGAGGAAAACAAACAAACTGTTCTTCTGAGAACATAAACAAACTGTCCTTCTGAGGACACACTCGATCTTATGATCGTGGTCTCTTGACAACAACGTCTCTTCATAAACGACGTCAATCACCTACAGGGTTCCCCTTCAAGCGAAGCGTACCGGCAGGCGGATAGTGCGGCCTCGGCGAGTGGTTCTGCTTGCGGTTGTTGTAGGTGTTGGGTTGTCGTTTCCTGGGTTTTGTTGTTGCAGGTTCTGGTTTTGTTGTTTCAGGTCGTTTGTTAGTTTTGTTGTTTGTTTTTCGCTCGTGCTCGATGTATTTTGCTTGTTGCAGATAGTCGGTGTTGTAGCTGTAGGTATAGGTATATCTTGCTCGGCGATCGTGTAGGCAGGTTTGAGTCGGTCTATTGAGATGTTAGTTTGCCGGTTAGGTAGTTGCAGGGTGAATATCTTGTTGTCTCGTTTCAGCACGCGGTAGGGTCCGTCGTAAGGTGCTTGTAGCGGCTTCTTTACGGCGTCTATGCGTACGTATACGTATTCACACGTTTGCAGGTCACGGTGTACGAATATCGGTTTCGTGTTGCTGTGTGGTTGTTTCGGCATCGGTCTTAGGTTGCGTATTGAGTCGCGCAGCTGATCGACGTAGGCGGAGTCTAGTGTGACGTCATCGCGGGTCGGTGATAAGAAATCACCGGGTAAGCGTACGTTGCATCCGTAGGTGAGTTGGGCTGCGCTTACACCGGTGTCACTTCGCATCGCGGCGCGTACTCCGAGTAGGACTGTAGGTAGCTCGTCGATCCAGCTTCTTGCGGTCTGCAGTCTTGCTTTTAACGCGGCTTTCAAAAATCGGTGCCAGCGTTCAATGATGCCGTTACACTGCGCATGGTATGGCGTTGTGCGCGTTTTTTCGATGCCGAGTAAGCGAGAGAGAGATGCGAATACTCGGCTTTCGAATTGGCGTCCTTGGTCGGTTGTTATTGTTGCTGGGCAGCCGAAGCGGGAGATCCAGCCTTCGTAGACGGCTTTGGCGACGTCTTCAGCTGAGATTTCGCACAGTGGGTATGCTTCGGGCCATCTTGTTGCACGATCGATCATGGTCACGAGGTAGCGATGACCGCTGGCCGCGGTAGGTAGCGGGCCAACGATATCGACGTGTACGTGCTCGAATCGCTCGGTTGGCGGGAAAATCGATGGTCGACTCGTTGTATGGCGCTGCACTTTAGCGCGTTGGCACTGTACGCATACTTTTGCCCACTTGCCGATGTCCGCGTTCATTGAGGGCCAAAAGTAGCGTTGCGCAATTAATTTTCGTGTAGTGTTGATTCCGGGATGACTGATATTATGTACTGCGTTGAATGCGATGCGACGGTGTTCTTCAGGTAGGTATGGACGTATATGTGGAGTTGAGGTTTCGCAATATATTTTGATGTTCGACGCGGGCAGGGTGACTTGCTTGATGGATAGGTTGCTCTGTAGAGTGAGTGCTTGTATGGTATCGCTGTCTCGCTCTTGAGCTTCTGCAAGTTGCTTGTAGTCGATTGGTGATGGACAAGTGATTGCTTCGACGCGTGATAAGGCGTCCGCGGCAGCGTTTTGCGACCCACTAACGTGACGAATGTCAGTGGTAAATTCGCTAATGAAAAGTAGCTGGCGGGTGCGTCTCGGTGATTCGCTGTTTGTACTTGTCTTTGTGTAGGCGAATGTTATCGGCTTGTGGTCGGTGAAAATGATTATTTCGCGTCCCTCGAACATCTTGCGGAAATGCTTGACAGCCATGTAGATAGCGAGTAGCTCTCGGTCGTAGGTACTGTAGCGTGTCTGAGCGTCGGTAAATTTCTTGGAAAAATATCCGAGTGGTTGCCACGAGTTGTTTACGTACTGATTGAGAGCGGCTCCGGCTGTTTTGTCGCTGGCATCGCAGAATATGGCAAGTGTCGCATGGTGAGACGGATGAGCGAGTAAAGCGGCGGTTTTTATGCTGTCTTTACACGCTTCATACGCTTGCGTTGCTTCGGCGGTCCAGTCGATCTGCGTTTTGTCGCGTTTCTTGACGTTATGTAGGTATTTATTTAGCGGCGCTTGAATGGTGGCGGCGTCTTTGATGTTTTCGCGGTAAAAGTTAATCATAGCGAGAAAACGTCGCAGCTCTTCCACTGTTTGCGGCTTCGGAAAATCGGTGATCGCTTGTACCTTGTCTTGAGGTGGTTGTATTCCTTCCGCCGAGACTTGATGACCGAGGAATTTAACGGTAGGCTGGCCGAAAACACACTTGGACGGGTTGATGGTAATGCCGTATTCTTCAAGTCGCTGTAGTACGGTGCGTAGGTGTTTTCGGTGCTCTTCCTCGTCGTTTGATGCCACAAGTAGGTCGTCGACGAAAGGGAATACGAAGTCAAGTTCGCGCAGTACTTCGTGAATAAAGCGTTGGAACGTCTGGCCGGCGTTCTTGAGACCTGGGCACATGCGCGGAAATTCGAAGAGTCCGAATGGGGTGATGATTGCAGTCTTCTCCACGTCTTGTTCGCTGACTGGCAGTTGCTGATATGCGCGATTGAGGTCGAGAGTGGAGAAAATTTGCTTCCCGGCGAGTTGGTAGGTGAAATCGCGTATGCGCGGTATGGGATACCGATCAGGCTTGGTAATGGCGTTGAGCCTTCGGTAATCGCCACACACGCGTAAGTCACCATTTCTCTTCGGCACGACGTGAAGAGGTGATGCCCAAGGGCTTTTGCTTGGTCTGCATAGGCCTTGTTGCATCATGTTCTGGAATTCTTTTTTCACGAGTTCGTAACGATGCGGTGCAATGGGGCGTGGCCTACAGTGAAGGGGCGGGCCAGTGGTTTCGATGAAATGTTCAACTGGATGTTTCGGCGATAATTTCATCGATGTCAGTCGAGTGGCTCCAGGAAATTCGGCGAGGATGTTGTGGTACGCATCTTGCACGTCTATGCTGCGAACGGTAGGTATTTGCGCAGCGCAGATCTGTGCGTTTGTTGCGAGGTGCGTCTTGCCATCGATGAGTCTGCGGTGTTTAATGTCGACTATTAATTCGTGGAATTTTAGGAAATCGGCACCCAAAATCGGCTTCGACACGTCGGCGATGATAAATTTCCATCGGAACGATCTACGGAGGCTGAGGTCGAGATCGAGTGTCTTCTCACCATATGTAGGTATGACGGTGTTGTTGGCGGCGTAAAGTTGAAATGGCAGCGGTTGTTCACGTGAGCCTTTTCTTTTAGGTAGCACGGAGATGTTGGCTCCAGTGTCGACCAAAAAGGTGAGCTTCGTTTTCCTGTCGGTCACGAAGAGGCGGTGTGATGAGTCAAAAACTGCGGATTCCGCCGCAGCCAACGTTGCTGTTAGGTTTTCCGACGGCTTTGGTATGGGCTTGAAGCTGCAAGGTGGTGTGCAGTTCTTCGCGGACATGCCATCGCGATGGTGATGTTGGCAGTATGGCATGGGCGAGGTCTTGCTTCTTCGGTTTCTCGTTCGGAAACGGCGGCGAGGGCGACTGCTATGGCTGCTGTCTGTTTCGGAGCGTAGCTCGACGATTTCTTGCTGGATTCTTCTTAACTCGTCGATGAGAAATTGCGTGTCGACGGTTGATGGATGTGGATGAGCTGGTGGCGGAGCTTGAGGCTTCAGTACGCCGGCTTCAGCTGCGGTGTGAGTCATCTTCAGAAAGTCGATGTTCTTCACGGGGTCACCACTTTAGGGATGTTTGGTGGCAGGTAAGTGAAACACCCTAATTGATTGGAGTATAGAAGAAGAAGAGAGTTTATTTACAAAAATGATCTAATATATACAATATAAACAAAGCGCAACTAGTGCGAGGTTCCCGGAGGACAGAAACATTCTTTGTCTTTTAAACATCCCCAATAAAAAAAATCTAGTGGGTTTAGATCCGGGGAACGCGGTGGCCATAAAATTGGTCCCAATCGACCAATCCATCTCTCAGGGAATGTTTCGCTGAGGTGCTCACGGACTAGCCGAGCGTAATGTGCCAAGAAACCATCTTGTTGGTACCACATGGTTCGTGTCAGTGCCAACGGTACATCTTCTAATAAACCAGGCAGGTCGTTTTGCAAAAACTGTAAATAGTTTCTACCATTAAGAATAGGAGGCAACTCGACCGGTCCCACAATTTTGTCCATTAAGAATTCCAGTCCACAAATTAATTTTGAATTGGTATTGGGACCGATCTTCTCGTTCTTCATGTGTCTGTGTTGGTTTTCTGTCTGCCAGCTATGGACGTTGTGTAAATTGAAATATCCATCCCTTTTGCAAGCCGATTCTTCAGTCCACAATATTTCATTGAAATAAATCGGGTTTTAGAATATTTTTAATAGGCTTACGTTTGGCCTCAATCTCGCCTGATGGAAGGCGAAGATGAGGCCTAAGATGGTACACGTTTGTCTAGAAGGTGTCTGTTCACTTTGACCTTAAAGATGTCCAGATTATAGCGTTAACCAAATAATATTATCTAACGTTTTAAACTTTCGTGATTTTCATTCATATTCATAATACCACCAACGGGACTTATCACGCTTACACACACGAGTAATATTTACCTCGACGTTTCGGCAACATTACAGTGGCCGTGGTCACGAGTAGACTGAAGTGTGGGGTGTCAAGTCTGCTAGCAGCGCGAGTCCTTCGAACTACCCTGTATTTTTGCAGTGTGGAGGAGGAGGAACTGAATGAACACACATTTCTAGTATAAACGTAGCTATCATAAGGTCGCGGGTGAGCAAAGTAGGTGATTGTTTCAGTTCATTAATATGAACCTCGGCAAAGTAACGCCTGATTCAATAAATTAGTAGGTAATGTAACATGTTTTTACTTAACAGTGACGGCTTGCGGCATCAGCAAAGTGATAAGAATGCCTAATGTTATTTCAGTAAGATACATGTGTCATACCATTTCTGAATCTGCATAACATGTCTAATTTATTGGCGTTATTTGTTTGTTTCGTTTCTAGTAATTTTTTTTCATGGCAGATGGTTAAAGTTGAAATTCTTATTTTTGAGACAACTTAAATCAAGATTAATAAAGTTTTTTTCAGCATTTTACGGTAGTTACTGACAAAATAACACACTGCACTTCTGAAGTAACTATTCACGATTCGATACACATAAAAAACTGTTATTAAAAGCTTGCCAAGTCGATGCTGGTACTAAAAATGTCAAGACAAAGGGGAGTATCCCCAAAAATCTTTATTTCGGTAATAACTCGAAAACCGTGCAACTTTTACTGGGGTCATGTTAGGGTGGTTAGGTTCCTCTTGAGCTGGCCTACCTCTGGTGTCACTGTGACGTGGTACTTCTGGGACACCCTGTAGAATTTTGTGATCACTGTTAAAAAAGGTTCAACTTCAACTTCAACTTCTTTGTTTTTGGCAACCGGTCGCTTTAGGTTAGCAACCACTACTGCCAATGACAACTGACAGCAGCACAAGTGTAAATCGTGTTTGACCAGTTTTTAGAAAACAGTTTCCAAACGTTGGTTGCCGTGAAGTGCTTGTTGCGTACCTAAAATAGACATACACAGACATTGAGACGATACAAAACATTAAGACGGTACAAACATTAAGACAATACAAAACATAAAGACAATACAGGTTAGATCCAAGGGAGAGACAAAAGCGGAAAAAAAAGCGTCTAAAGTTTAATTTTTTCTTTTGTGATGTATTTAATCATTAAGGTCAGGATTTTTTTGTTAGAGGAGGCAAGGAGAAGAAGGGATTTGAGGTTTGTGGGTTTGGGGATACCGGGGGGGAGAATGTTATAAAGTGAGACCGATCTCATTGGACAGTTTAAAAATATGTGGTCTGCAGTACCCTCCTCCAAGCCGCATGAACAGAGGGGGGATTGGACAATCCCCCACCTGTACAGGCGAGAGGGAGTGCAGGTATGACCAATACGCAGTCTACAAATGACTGAGGTGGTCTGTTTGTTAGCATGCCGAAACCGAAAGAACCATGGCTTGGGGGGGATGCTGGGTTGAATGTCCCCGTAATGACGTCCCTTGACCAGAATGGAGCGCTCATACTGTCGGAGCCAGCTAGAGTCGAGGTCTGATTTGGCAGATGAGAGGAGGTCATAGAAATAGCAGTGAGGGTGATCCAAGCTGCCAGTCTCTATGGCCTCCTTAGCCAGGGCATCAGCAATTTCATTGCCCTGGATTCCGGAATGACCCGGGATCCAGGCCAAAGAGATCTCGAGATTACGGGTATGACATTCAAATAGGGTTTGCCTGATAAGTGAGACTAGAGGGTAACAAATTTTGGAAGAGAAAGGATTGGCTTTGATGGCTTGCAAGCCGCTAAGTGAGTCGGAAAAAATTATGGCTTTACTGATCTCGTGCGAATCAACATACCTAATGGCTTCTAAGATAGCAACCAGTTCTCCAGTGAAAACTGATGTGAGGGGTGGGCATTTAAAGCTCAAGATAACGGAGTCCTTCGGAATCCAGACTGCCGAACCCACTGCGCCGCAAACTATGAGTCTAGAGGAGTCCGTAAATAACAACGACCAGTCACGCCAGGAGTTGTTGATATTATGGAGGAAGGCATTGTTGGCCCCAGGTTGGTTTTTTGCTATTCCGAAGTTGAGGATTATGTTGGGTTGGAAAATTAAACTATCGTAACTATGACAAAAAAGGGGGAGTAGGGGGCATGTGAAGGTGGGGTCTGGGAGGTTAGTGAATTTACGGAAGCTGTTTATGAGGCAGGGGGGGTTTTATTGAACCAAAATCCGCTGTCAGTAATTAAGTGTGAAAGTTCCTGGAGTTTTGGAAGGAGGGGGTGATCATTAAGGAGGGACAGTCTAAGAAAGAACCGATCAGCTAAATATTGACGTCGGAGGGAAAAGGGGGGGATCAGATGCTTCTACTTGGAGAGCGTTGGTCGGAGAAGATTTCATGGCGCCTAAAATAACCCTTAAGGCCTGGTATTGGATTTTATCCAGTTTACCGAGAGCCACTTTACTACAAGGTTCTAAAGTGAAAGAACCATAGTCAATGACGCTGCGAACTATGGCATTGTACAGCAGTTTTTGCGCATAGGGGTGGGCACCCCACCACACACCCGAAAGGCAACGTAAAATATTTATACTTGACTGGCACTTTAAAGCTACGTAATCAATATGTGAGGACATAGAAAGACGGGAGTCAAGGATAACGCCTAAAAATTTTACTTGCTTTTCGACAGGTATCAGCTGGTTATTAAAAGCTACTTCTACAGGGGGGAAAGATCTTTTTCTGGTGAAGGGAACCACAGTACATTTAGATACTGAGAGGGAAAGACCATGAACAGCAAGCCATTCTCCCAGATAAAATAGGGCTTGGTTCAGGTTGGATGTGGCTATTTCGACGGAGTGGGAGGAGGAATACAGGGCAATGTCATCGGCATATTGTAAAATATTGCAAAACGGGGATACAGCCTCTTCTAAATCGTGAGTGTACAAGCTATAGAGTAAAGGGCTTAGTACGGATCCTTGAGGAAGGCCTTGCCAAATTAGTCTCGGAGCGGAATGGGAACCACCATGTCTCACTTCTATGGATCGTTCCATAAGGAAATTACATATAAAATGTGTTAATCTCTGCGGCAGACTCAGCTTAGATAATTTATCTCTGAGTAAGGAGAGAATAACATTATCATACGCAGATGTTATGTCCAGGAACACACCAATAAGGAACTCGTTCCTCGATAGGGTGATCCTGATGTCAGTGGTCAAAATAGAGAGACTGTCCATGGTGCCCATTCCCCTCCGAAAACCAAATTGGCTTCTGGCCAGAATTTTTTTGGATTCAACGAACCACTCAAGCCGTTTCTTGATCATGTGTTCTAGTATTTTGAGTAGGCAGGATGACAATGCAATGGGACGATGGGAAGAGGGTAGAAGGGGGTCTTTTCCTGGCTTAGCTAAGGGAATAACTACTTGCTTTTTCCAGGCTTCTGGAACAAAACCAAGATGAAAAAAGAGGTTTATAAGGTCTAAAAAATATCTTTTCGTTATGTTCCCTGACTTCGCCAGAAAGGCGTATGGTATATTATCTGGACCAGGAGCGGAGTTTTTGAGGTGATCCAAAGAAGAAAGGAGTTCTAACCAGGAAAACGGTTGGTCGAAATTGTTGGCGGAACAATTGGCGGGATACGGGGAGGGAACTGAGTTTAAGTGGGGAACGGTAGGGGGCGATAACATATTAATAAAAGGAGGGAGCCAAACTGAGGAGTCATTACTGGGAAAATCACGGGCTGTGAATGAACCTCGGAAGCGCTTTATTGCTTTCCATAGGACGGAAGCCGGAGTACGGGGAGAGATGCTTTGGCAGAAATTAATCCACCCATGCCTCTTTTTTTTTTAAAAGTACGTTTTGCCAAGGCCGCAATCTTTTTATACGCGAGAAAGTTATCTATCGACATGTTTTCGCAGTAAAGTTTCTCAGCCTCCTTCCTTTGGCGGATCATGTCCGTGCACTCGGAGTCCCACCAAGGGGGGGAGGACCTATCAGATTTGTACCGTTTTCTTGTCGGAATATTTAAATCAGCTGAGGCTATAAGGGAATCGATAAATTTATCATGGCATATGGGCGCGTTTTCTACTGAGACAGTGGGCAACTCACTGATGGCTGCGTCAATGTCCATTGCGAATTGGTCCCAATTTGCCTTAGGTAGGTGGTACCTATGGGAATTTAGAGGGGACAAGCTGGGTTGAGAAAAGGAAGAAGGGAATGATATTAGGATGGGAAGGTGGTCACTGCCGTGGGAATCTTGGAGTACGGACCACGAGAGAAGGGAGCTGAAATTAGGAGAGCAGAGGGAGAGGTCAACGGCACTAGGATTCTGACCGGGAGCCGTTCTGCGTGTAGGGGAACCGTCGTTGAGAAGACAGATGTTTGAGTCCTCCATAAGGTCTACGAGATCGCAGGCTAAAGCGTCGTAGTCTGCGCTTCCCCACATGAGATGGTGGCAATTAAAATCGCCTAGAATGAGGAACGGGCCAGGGAGGGCGGAAAATATGCGCTCAAGGTCAGAAATGTGGATAGAGTGAGGATCAGATATATAGATAGAAAGGACAGTGAAATTCATGATTTTGGCGGCGACAGCGTTTATGCTGCTAGGAAAAGGTGGAAGATTTAAGCGAGTATACGAAACTGAAGATTTTATGAGTAGAGCGGCTCCTCCGTAACCGTCATCTCTGTCATGCCGGATACAGGCGAACCCAGGCACCCGAAACCGGGCTCCTGGGACCAACCAGGTCTCCGAGATGGCAAAGACGGACGGGTTGTACGCGGAAACCATTTGCAAAATTTCATGCTTCTTGGGGCGGAGACTATGACTATTCCACTGTATAAGATGGAATGTTTACCACTTGCAGGAGTTGGGAAAGTTTGTTGGCGACGTTGGGCGGTAGTGGGAAATCATCCATTTTGCTGAACATATTGATCAGCAGGGACAGCAGTACATCCAGGAAGTTGTCGTTGGGGGGGATTTTGTTGGGATGGAGTGGGCGGGGAGCTAGGGAACCGGAGGGCGGCACCATTCCTCGGTGGAGGGGGGTCCCGATCTCCAATTACGGCATTGTGAGCGGCGCGGTCATAACCCTGGGCTAGGGGGCGACGGGGGGATCTTGGAATTAGTACAGTTTTTCTGTAGCTGTATGTGGGACTTTGGGAATGGGGGGGGATGGCAGTGGATTGGGATTGTGATATGGGAGGATTAGGTTGGGAATGAGGGGGGCTTTGGGCTGCGTCTGCGTAGGACCTCTTGACTGGGGGGGAATCTTTCGCACGCCTGGGAGTAGGAAATATTTTCTTCGGACATGGTGTCTTTTATGGCCTTTTGGCGGGTGTGTTCTGGGCACGTTTTACTGGTGGCGAAGTGCCTTCCCGAACAGAACATGCAAAGCGCCAGGTCTTCGCTGACATCGCAGGTTTTGCCCGTGTGTTCTTGAGCGCATCTGAAGCATTTGGGCTTTGAACGGCATTGGTCTGCAATGTGCCCGAATTTACAACAGTTGTGGCACTGAATAGTTGGCAAAAGATATTTCTCTACGACCAGGGATGTGTAGCAACAGAATATCCTACTAGGCAGTACTTGTCCGCTGAATGTCATCACTACTGTTCCCGTAGGGACCCATTCCACGCCGTCTGTTTTGTAAATTTTACGGTTAAGCCTTCTGGCTTTAAGGATTTCCCCGCAGCCAGGAGGCAATTCTACATCCTTGACAAAATCGACCAGAGCAAGATCCGTTGGTACTCCTCTCACAATACCCATACGGGTGATGTTAAACGTCGGGATAGAGGCCTCGAATTTATTTGAAAGCAGCAGTGGGTTCAACAAAAAGGCATTTGCGGCTTCTGCAGAATTGAATTCTACACTGACCCGATTTCGCCCTACCTTTTTAATGCCATCTCGAGAAATACTTTGGACACGTGCATTTACCATAACTTGGCCAAATTTTATGGGGTTCAAAGTAGTACCAGAGGATGGTTCAGTTTCGGTTTTGGAAACGTGTACTAGAAATGGACCTCCGTCATTTGTGGTGTATTTTCGTCCACCTTTTAAGTCCGGATGTTCAAAGAGGTGAGCAATGGAGTCGGAAGGAGCCCTGCTCCCCAACTTGGTTGGTGGTTCGGATCCACCCTGCGCCGTAACTTTCCTTTTTGCCCTAAGAATGGAAACCTCGGCATCCATCGACATCCCCGATTGATTGTCTTGCGACAAATCCGTCGGGGGGCCGCCGGGCACCGGTTCCCGAACAGAGGTTATATCTGGAGGTTTTGGAGGGATATTATACGACATTGCAAGATTATCAGCGTACGTAGGTTGGTTAGAACACTTACTGGTCGCCGAAACCGCTGGGTATCACAACAAAAACACGAGAACGATCGCACTAGGCCACAAAATTTCGCAGGTCACACAAAACACGTGCTGTCACCAAGGAAGCCAAGTGGTCAGTCTAAAAAAGGTTGGCGAAACCTGAAAAGTTTATTTGACAGTGACAGAAGTGACATTGACAGATTTGATAGTGACATATCTGTCGTAGATTTTTTGGTCTTGAATTCCAGTTTTTAGTATACCTGCGCGCCACCCCTTAAGGCGACCCCTGCATAATATTGATCGTCTAATATCAGAGGAAGTTATGATTAAAGTACTGTAATAGAAGATCCTTGCTTGATTATTTTATCGTAATAAAGTATTTCTTCAATTATTCCGTAATTATAATACGGCGCAACACGCCACGAAGATCAAAACTGCCCGGGCTTAGCGTCCTTTACCTTGAGGTACGTTCGAAAAAAAAACCTAACGTCTGTCACTCACTGACTGTCAATGTCATTCACTTCGTTATTAAACACACAACACACGCAAATCGTAATCAAATCACTAAATGGTTTATAAAACTCTAATCAACGTGAATATTAGTAATTAAACAAACAGCAAGCAAATGACAATCCAGAAGAAAATGTTACCATCAACACAACATGGCTTTAAGTGATAACAGAACTCAAAAATGATATTGCGAAAACCTAGCTCGCTTGAAGGAGTTTTATATTATTGGCCTATAAAAGCCTTAAGATGTGGTATGCAGCAGTAATTAGGTTTATTAGGAGAAGACTCGTTTTGGGTATTATATTTGCGTCGTCCCTCACTTATTGTATCGTCAGTTTCTTAAGAGAGGTTAGTTGTATTGAAATTTTGTAACATTACTATTAAATTTGTATTACGTACGCGTGCCATTGTAACTGAGTCTCTATAATAACCATAGAAAAGTTACAAATAATTAATAACCAAATAATAATAAATAAAAATTAAATGACTCTTAAATGTTTGAATGTAAAAGAGCCATGCTAAATTCGGTGCATACTTTTTTCTAGGGTGGAAGCAGAAACATGGTATATCAGGACATAATGATAGAAAGAAAACCCTTCGTCTGGAGAACATTGCAAGAGCACAATGATACAAATGACAACATAAGTTGTAGGAACTCTGTGCAGGGCAAACTTATGATAGTTGATGATAGAGGTAGTAAATTAATTATCAAAAAGCACCTTTTAAAGTAAAAATAATCTTTTGACTGTGATATTTTCCATATAAAGAACCCCTTCATTAGATATTCAGGGCTGTCTTTAACCTATAGGGACCCTGAAGTCTATATTCCGAAAGTAAATTTTTGTAGTCACTAGAGGGCCCTAAGGTTGCGAAAGGTAAGGGGGGGTTTAAGGTTGCGGGTGAGCAAATAAATTATTTTAGTTCATTGAATTACTAGCTAGAGGGCCCATCGTTTGTGGGTCCCTACATTGTGCCCAGAGTGCCCAAAGTGCCCAGTGGGAAAGAGATTTCTGCAAATAATGATTTTAATGCTTAGTACATACACACAGGCTTTGGAAATTTGGTATGTAAATGCAAATAACTGCATCTGAACCAGCTGAACTCAGCTTGCAACCTGTGGGCCAGTTGTAGCCCACCAACATTCTGTCAAGTGGCCTTTCTAATTCAATAAATCGACTGTGACAACATACAGTATCGACACACAACACAAAGTATGTTATTTATAGGAGGCCAATTTTAAGTTTTATACAATTAATTTGCTTACGAATGGCACAATTAAAAAAGAACGAAAATATTTGCAGATTCGGTACTGTATGTTGCAGCAGTCGAAATATGTAAATAGATATGCAACTGAAAAACAAATAAAATATTTCAACAAATTTAGAACCTATTTTTTAAGTCAATTAAAGAAATATATGTCACTTTCTGTCCATAGTTAAATGACATCTCATGCCTTATTTATGGAAAAAAAAAACATTGAATTTAAAACAATTTACTTCTGTAGACACAAGGAAGGTGGGATGATGATATCAGACAAGTCGTAGGAATATCATGGAGTAGAGTGGCTATAGAAAGATGAGAATGGAGAAGATTGGAGGAGGCCTTTGCCACCTGGCAAACGGACATGCAAAAAATAAGCAAACGAGAAATCTATGAATAAAAGAGAAGGAAAGAAGTGATGAAATACATTTATACATGCTGTCTGATTAAAGGCTTATAATAATAATAAGAACTTCTGTAGAAGTTTACCTCAATATAGAAATTACGGCAATCCAATCAAACCTTTTACTCTATTTAATTTCAGGGTATGTGTGCAGGAGGAACCATATGAATAGAAATGGCTGCTGTGATCCTGACGCTGACTCAACGCAAAGATATGGCTGTGAGACCTGCAAAGAGAACCACTGCTGCATAATATATGAGTACTGTGTCTCATGTTGCTTGGACCCTGGCAAGGTAATTGACTTGTGTTCACCATCATTATTTGCAACATGTCCAATGATGAATAAAGACCCACTCTTCAGACTCAATGAACAATTAATTAGCCACCTGCTTCCCCCAGTTATCACTCTTATGGTGCCTTCAGTCTATCTTTTACCTTTCTCCCCTTACAGTGATCTATTCTTTAATAGATGTGCTGTGCCTTGCCTTACCACTAGTCATTTGTTATTACCTCACACTAAATTTGATTATTTTTCAACCAACGAAAAAAACAAGGAGTTTCTAAAGTCGACGTGTATATATTTTTTAACCGACTTTAAAATAGGAGGAGGTTCTATGTTCCAATGTTTGTATTTTTTTATTTTATTTTATGTATATTCACCAATTACTCAGTCAATTGTGAACCGATTTTCAAAATTCTTTTTTTTATTCCAAAGATTACTCTTCTGGTCTATCATCAAATTTTATAGGCACACCTATGGCGATTTTGGCATTTTTAGCATTAAGATGAGCGTTTAATTTCAAAAGTATCATTTGGTAAATGGGACCTGATGAAGAAGACCGTAGATGACCAATGGAACTCGTCCAAGCTGAGTAACGCTTGCTCGTCTATAAACGATCATGATTAATATAAAACTATTGTGAGACTCACTCATATTAAATGATATTATTACGGATAACTCACGTCTTAAACCGAGTTTAGGTCGACATGTTTCGGGCTATTTCGTAGCCCTTCCTCTCAGGAGCACGCGACTCGGCGGCTGCCGCAACACGCACACTGTGTGTCAACAAACATGGCATTACATTTATTTGTCACATTCAATTTATATAGCTGGTAAAAAGCCCTTTAAGAAATAAATTAATGTAAAACTAATCTATTCCGTTTCCAGAGAGACATGTTGGAGCTTGTGCTGTCAAAACTTTCGGCAGAAGAGAATGTTTTATTCAGATCCCTGACCGATGACTATGAATTGTGCTTAACAAAATGTCGTACAAGTTCGCACAGCGTTCAACACGAAAACTCTTACAAGGACCCAACACATAAACACTGCTTTGGGGACGAACCACCCGGTACAAAGTCACCTGGCTAACGAAAGCCTAATATTATTGTTGTTTTGTTATTTAAAATAGACATAATATTATTACTGTTATAACTTATAAGTTTACCCAGTGGCAAAGTAAGGCAAATTTGGTATGGTGCAAGTAAACCTTGTGAGACATTTGACATTACATTGCAGCGCTTGAATGATCAGATTGTAGCTTGTTAGCGCTATGGCGCTGCTATGTAATAATAGTACGATACGATCCTTCCTGCGTTGTGTCAAATAGGCATAAAATAGGTTCTAAAACACAAACTTAATGTATTTAAACAGCCTATATGTAAATACTAGCTGTTGCCCGCGACTTTGCCGCGAAGGCATTCAAGAAGATCTGTTAACTTCGTCTGCAATCGATATGATGTCGTACGTTGTGCTTCAAAAATGTTGTAACCTTTTTTTAAGCCAAACTCTGAGATTGTAAATATTTCTGGGGAGAGTATTTCCAACGATAAAAAGGGCAAAGTCACTAATTATCTGTCATCTTCCGGGATAACAGGATCAAAGGAACTTGGGCACAAAATTGGGCCTCTGGGAGAGGACAGGTTAAGACTTGTCTTAAATAATGACTAGTAGGTGCTAGTAGTAAATATTTTGCATATTTTATGCATAATAACCGAATATTCTATATCATTTGCCGACAATTCGCCGCCTATAAATGTGTTCGAATAGTCGAATTACCCGACCAGTCCGTACATCTCTAATTTACATCGATACTATCGATGATTCCGAGACCAATGTCGAAGTTGAAGACTTGTATGATTTAAAATTTAAATCATAAAATTAGTAATGAAATGACCGTGATAGTCTAAAACATTGTGTTCTATGATTTATTTTGTTAGCCGTTGTTCAAAAGCTTCGGCGCGCGGTATTCAGAATCGATATGCCAATTAATTATATCCTTTTTATCCTTGCCAAAGTGGGATTGTGAGCTAGTTTCAACTTAATCTAAACTATAGCATTTAAGATTTACGTCCAGAAATTAAACCATCTGTCCAATGAACTTAAATACGGTAATTGACACCTTTTGTCCGCTGGCGAACGCAAAGCGTCACATTTAATTTTTTGACGATAGTCTTTTTTTTATCCGATTTACGACAGAGTAAGAGTCAATCAACTTTTTAGTGCAGTTGGTTGCCATGGTAACGTCTCCCGGGTCACTTCATAAACTTATGATTTTATGGGGTAGGTACTAAAAGTTAGGATTTGTGACAGTTTTAAGGCAATTCCTTCATGGCTCACCTCCTAAGCATGCTTTTAGTATAATGTGCAAAACAATTTTCTAAGCATGCTATCAGTGATGTCTCCTGAGTTACGGGGACAGAATAACATCACTAAAAAGTTGATTGACCCTTAAACATTATTTCAAGGTGCAACTTTAATAAAAAAAAACATTTGTTTTAGTCCTGAAAACCTTATTATTATACAAGTAGGTAACTGTAACATTTGGTGTTTATTTCCTTACTACTATGGAGAAACTTCTTTTGACAGCTCATTAAAAGTACGTCAATTGATTGATGGTGTCAAATATATAATAATAATAATATAGCCTTTCTGTTCCGAACTGGTAGTTTTCTATTTTTGTCATAAAATAGTGTCAAATACCCTATTTTAATTTGATATTTAGTGAGATAAGTTTTATATAATATTCACGACAAAAACCTAACAGACACAAATGATGCAATGCAAGCTTATTTGGTTGCACCTATAATCTATCTCATTACGACACTTGGCTACAGAAGTGAACTTTTCTGAAATTAGCCTCAAACTGCATTCGGCGCAAGTTTCCGCGCGATTGCCTCTCGTTGACAGATTGAACCGTTGGTCAATCAACCTTTTAGCAGCGGCGGCCTTACCCATTGCGGGGCTCCGGGCGGCAGGTCTTTACGAGGCCCTTTTGTCCTTCGTGAAAAGTATAATGTGATGCGAAAATTTAGTTGAGGCCCCAGTAAGCGATTGCCCTGTTTGCCGCCCCCTCAGGCCGCCGCTTGTCGTTAAAATTATGATTTTATGGGGTACAAATCCAGTAAAAGTTAAGAGTTGTTCATGGCTCACTCATCTCCTAAGCATGCTAATAGTGTAATTAATACATTTCAAACATTTTTCTAATAAAGTGTATTAAGTGTATCACTGATGTATCCTGAGTTGCGGGACAGAATAACATGAGTACTTTAAATACTTAGTTGATTTTGACGGACCCAAATTTATTTGTTACGAATTGTATTGAATTTTCCATGAAATAAAAAAATATAATTTTTTATACTAATTTTTGATCGCCATTTAACAGGTTTTAATGGAAGCACAATTTTACTTAATTTATTTTAATCGCTTGAAGTCTACTTATATTTATGTAAAATTAGTAAGTTATTTTAATGTACAGTCGACTACAAAGAGATCGATACAGCTAAAGTTACAGAAATATGTATGTTGTGCTTTGTAGTCAACAGAAGAGGACACCAAATAAATCACCGTAGTAAATATAAATATATAATATCACTACTTTGAAAAAATCTCGTATCTAAAATCAATATGTCAACAAAATTTAACCTTGATATAATGTTCATAAAGTTCACTCAGTAAAATTATCTATTTTGAGGTAGAGTTTTTTTAAAGTAGTGACAAATTTGAAATGCTCTACCTAAATATTAATAATAAATATTTAGATGATTATTTATAGCTACCTTATTAGGTATTGTCAGAATAACTAGGTAAAGTTGATTTTAACCAACCTAAAAAAGGAGAATTCAGAGTTCTCGATTGTTTTTACCATGTTTGTAACTTTAGAACTCCATGAATGTTCCATTTTATGTAATCGTTTTACATTTTATCAAAATCAGTTCAGTAATTATGTTCAATTACACCAGAGGTAGCTACACTATTTGTACTGTAAATAATTGATAAACAGTTTTATAATAAGTTATTGTAAGATTAAATGATATTAACTTGTTAATCAGAGCTTGTATTACTTACCTATTTTATACTAACATTGCCAACTTATAAGCAATAAGGTATATATGTTATGGGCCAAGTGATTAATAATAACAAGCTATACCGGGCCAAGTGATAATTATTGTAAATTTCATTATTTATCACATTGTTCGGTCATTATGAATATTGCTACATGATCGTTGGGCAATTTGTTTAGGTAGGTACAACTGATATTTGGGTAGGTAACTGAAATCTGATTCATTCAATCGGAAAGTTAGGTGCGACGACGAGTACGCCGAGGAGGAGCGTAGTGTCTAAGACGCGATCCAGACGGAGCTTTTTGAGTGCGAGGGCACTCGCGCGTAGACAGTCACGCGTTCCCGAGCTACTAGAACTACATACACCCCGCCCAGATGCCCTCGCGCGCTTCCACAGCGAGAGCATCTGGACGGGGTGTATGTAGTTCTAGTAGCTCGGGAACGCGCGATTGCCCTCGCGCGCAAAATGCTCCGTCTAGACAGGGTCTAATCTGACACTGTCAGCGTTTATATCCCGACCACGCTAAGAGCCTATGTCCAGATGGGGCATTCTGCGTGCGAGGGCACTCTCGCGTATAGACACTCGCGCGTTGCCGCGGTACTAGAGCTAAGTCCTTTTGTATTGACTGTGTTCTGGCAATACAAATATTTGTATTTTGTACATACACCCCGTCCAGATGCGCGATGGAAGCGAGCGAAGAGTGCCCTCGCGCGCAATCCGCTCCGACTGGATGGGCTTTATGTTCTGACCTCTCTGGAATGCGATATCCCGCCCGCTTCCCAGCTCACCTTCCCGCGATCGCCCTGTCGCATCTTGGTCGCCGATACCCGTCTTACGAATTTTGGTCTCCTATTTCTTGAATTTTAAATTTTTGAACTGTTCAAGACGCGAGGTACAAACTTAGCGTGGTCGTGTAGTAGCTAGGTACATTAGTCTCGCTCGTGATTTTAGCCGCGGTCGTCGCAATATGGCTGAAACGTGGGGATGAATAAATAAACATGTAAACAACAGACCTATTTTTTGGAACATGGTAAAAGTTAAATGTTTTCAGAAGGCTTGATCTTCAAATTTCCGTAAGAACTACTACTACAGCATACTATATATACTATAGCATCCCTATGCTCCCCTGAGCGATTTTTGAAATGAAATCTTTCGAATTACCAGGGTTGATTCTAGAGGATGGGGAGCAAACCTGCAATGGGCGCCGCCTCGAGCAGTAAAACAGCTGGGCTGCTAAGCCAGGGCACCCAATTTTTAATTACCCCAGTTCGAAAAAATCGCATTTCCGACTAGTTGACGAAATTAAATTAATTTGACCTGTAATTTTCAACCTACTCTGATCGAATTTAAAATTCAGAACTTTATTTTCACCATATTCGAATTTATTTT
>NW_027413015.1:0-38335 GCF_025370935.1 Choristoneura fumiferana
GGTCCAATAGATAAATACCTACACTAGTTTAATAATTTATAGTTTATAAAAAAAAGTTTAATGGTAACTGTCTAATTGCTCCATCATCACACCATGGAATACCCTTTGGTTAAAATACACCCTTAAGACCATTCTACGCGTATCAAAGCCAAACACGGCAAGATTGATTACATCATATATTGTTCTGGAGTTCCAGTGCTTGCCTCCATTATCAGACCCTGAATACTATTCTTAGTCTAAATACACCCTAAGACTAGTGTAACAACCCTAAACATGGTCACTTATAATTTGTCTGTCTTGAAGTTCCAGGATTCCGCTCTCCACTCCATAATCAAATCAGCTCGACGGTACCACATTATTGTACCTAGGTATTAAAAATAAGAAGTGGCTGAAAATGAACTTGAAAGTTAATACCTACATAGTCACATAGTTATATGTAAGTGAAGCTAATATAAACCTAACGATGGTCCACGCATAATCAAGCACACTCACTGCCGGTTCACTTGTCGCCTTAGCCCATAAACTTTACCCGAGAGCCCGAGACCGAAGGAACCGCTCCACCCCTCATCGATCTCGCTCGCTTCGCTCTATTGCTCCCGCCCTATAACTATTTCACTATATTAATCTAGATGGTAGTTACATACTCGTAATTCGTGCTCGCATATGTACCTATTGATGTTTTTTCATTACATAAGGGGGCAAAACGAGTCTCTAAGTATGAGTCATCAGAATAATGTAAATCTGTATCTTAAATTATGGTTTGATCATCGAAATTCAATCACCAAAATAATAGATCGGCCACGTAATAAATAGATCTGTACCTTAATTAATACCTTCGGCCGCGTACGCAACCGGAGTTTCGTAACCAGTTGCGGAAGAAAACTTTTTCGGTCTTGTTCGAAACCGGTTGCGAACGAAAACTATTTTGTTCTTATACGAAACCAGTTACGAACGAACACTTTTTGTTCTTGCACGAAACTAGGATCAGGTAGTGATCGACTTCTGGTTTTTTACTGAAGCTTATTTTCACAGTAGCGTTTTTTCCAATCAGAATCGACACAGACACAGTGTTGACGGAGTTTCCTACTTTTGTGTAGTTTTGGCCCTTCGGGCCGATGTAAACTTAACATAACCTAAACCTATCTCTGTTTCTGTGTCGATTAAAATTGGGAAAAACGCGATTGTGAAAATAAGATTGTATACTTATGCACATATTGAAATTTGTGAATGAGTTTCAAAAGAAGATTCTATATTCTGTATGGGAAACCAGTTTAGAAAACAGAATTATTTTTCTTCATTCGAAACCAGGTTTCCGAAAAAGAAAAATAATTCTGTTTTCTAAACTGGTTTCGAACCTTTGGTTTCCAAAGTGGCCGAAGGAGGCGTTTATGGGAGATGTTTATTTTGACAGTTTATATATTGACTACCTACGATAAATCACTTAAAACTTTCAGTCTAAACGACATTTGTTTTTTGTGGATCCATATCTAAACATTAGGCGGACCGGATCTCGCATGACATCCAATATGCTCATAATATCTATCTATTACATACATATAAGAAACACTATTGCAAGTAAAGTTGCGTTGTATCTATCAACATACCTTGTTTTATCTTAGTGAAAACTTTAGCCTTTACAGAAGTTGGTTATAAAGTTCAAGCAATTTTAGTGATGCGTAGTGACAAGAAAAGGGGTTTCCTGAGTAAGGTTATTCTAAAAATAATAAAGGGTGTTTTACAGTGTTTCATAATGTGGTGTCCTAATCACGTTGCACTCAGTCGTTGGTGTGACGCACCTGTGCCGTTGAACCACGGATGACGTCCACCGTTAAACAACTTCCGCAGATAAGGGCGGATAAATAAATAATGTGGACCAAAATAAACGTGACATTTTCGTCGTTAATGTCAATCGATCAGTGTTTGTGACGGCCGATGACGACTTTGCTATAATTGTAAGGTTAATTTTTTTTTGCGTTATTTTGTTACAGTTTACTTTGGAATTTACTCGATAATATAAGACTTTTATATGTTTTATTGAAAAAAAAAACAAGAGTAGGTAGTCAATTTTTGTTATCATTAATTTAGTTTTTTTTAACTACTAGGTGTTGAATAAAGTCAGTCAAAATATTTTTCATCTCTCCTGTTCGGAAAGTTTAATTTTCATGGGTAGATGCCGGGTGGAAAATTGAACTTTCATCTCTAGGGTGGTTTTTTTTAATGTTTCGATTAGCCACGGAGTCGGAGATAATTGAGTTACGTCAATGACACTTTTTTTTCACGTTTCGGCATGGCCATCTAGATGCACGTCGTGACCAAGGAGCTTATATACAACACTGGAGGTTGAACGCCGAACATCCGTTTGAAACAAGAAATTTGATCTTTATTACGTCACGAACATATTCCATCTCTTTCTTTAGTTAGGTTAAGAAAGAGATGGAATATATAAATAAGTAATAAAGTTCAAACTTCTTCGTTCGGCGTTCAACCTCCAGTTTTGTATATAAGCTCCTTGGTCGTGACCAACTCGATTTTTTTTTATAGTCGGCCGTGGCAAGTGGCCAGTCGAAAAGGTACCGTTGGAGGTTGGATATAAGTAAATTTAATTTATTATTATTCTTATTTTTTTTGTAGTATTTTACTTTCCTCACAATCGAAATGAAAAGTAGTGTCTAACTCGGGTGAAATTACCCATTTCCCTCGAACTATTTCGCTCTCATTTGTTATCAATCTACTATTTATTCACTTTAGGGTAGATATAACAAGCACTCGATTCGATTCATGCATAATCTGACAAACAAAGTTAATTAGAAATTCATATTTAAGGGCACCTTTTTCATGTCAAAGGAAGTTTATTCCTCAAAGACACCAGTATCCTAGTAGGATATCTAACTCGCACTGTTAAAAATATGATCAGTGATTAAATTTAATTAGTGATGCACGGTCAATCAGTAGCTTCCTAAGTTGCGACGTGAATTTGCTATTGAAATACCGCCAACAAGAAGGCCAAAGAAGTAAGTTTGTTAGATACTGTTGTCTTTGGTTCGATGTTTTTATTTTATTTTACGTGTAATGACAATGACAATGTCATGTGATTTACTTTGGAGCATTAAACCAACTGGAGAGGTCAATGACGAGCTAACAAGTAGTGATGAGCTATGAATGACCGGCGGCTATATCCATTTCACGCGTACCTAATTGTTTGCACGAGTGGTGACGTGACCGTGAAAAGCATTATAGAGGCGGTCTCGGACCAAAATTTATTGATGAGCTAATTGTGTTTGGTAGGTATTGGCATTTCGAAAGCGCACGGTAATTCTCCCCTTGCCCCAGCGAAAAAAGGTTTTTTTTTTAGACTTAATGCTTTTGGAATCAGAACTGGATTTTTCGTAATTGACTTTACTGTTTGCTATATTTTAGGCTCCTTTACACTAACCATAATTTAAGTCAAATTTATTATTTAACCATTTTGACTTTAAAGGTTACTCTTTACTAACGCATACACATAATATTAGCGAAAACATTGTAAGTTGTGATACTTAACTATGATTATGTTGTTATTATAGAAGCTAATGTTATTTATTATGATTAGCATATCGCTAAGGTTATTGGCGAGAAATCGTTCGGCGCCGGCGCAGGTTCCGCGAGCCCGAAGCTGCGGGGGCGAATAGGAAGATCAGCTTATAAGGCAGCACGAGCCGGCCGCGCTAGCGTCACCGCCGCAACTACCGATGTCTTACATTTGGACAAAAAATCCAACTCGATTACATATACTTTTAAGGACATATTATCGGACAAAACCCACGCACCCTAACAAGGCCAAGCCAAGAAACAAACGCCCAATTAATCCTAACTTTTTAATGATAATAATTTAATTATGCAACGTTTTATGTGAGACCCGCGGCTTCGCTCATGGTAATAGCTCTGCCAGTCGAATAGAAATTTCGGGCTTTACTAAATTCCATGGGGATACTTAAAACTTACTTAAAGATCTTTATCTCTACGTTGTATAAAGAACGCAAAATTTCAAACATCTCAGCTAAGATTTGGATTTTACATGGACCCTGTGAAAATATTGGGATAAAAAATAAGCCTAGCCCAACACACCAAATTTCAACGCGAAAGAGTAAGAAGCACAAACATACAAACACGTGCACACACGCATGCACACACAGCACACACTTTCGCATTTATAAGAATAATAGGATTAATATGAATCCCTGTCGGAGCGGTAGACGGAATGGCATAGCAGTATAATGCGGTCACTTAATAATACCTAGAGGTGGAGTAATTAACCACAAGTGCGGTTATGATTATTCACGCGGGTTCCCGCAAATCCGACTATCAATAACCGTGACGGTTACACGGACCGAGGATTGTATACATGGACACTGCAGCACTGGTTATGTGCCCATACTGCGTACCTTACCTACACGTACTTACGTCCGCCGGCAGATAATATAGTGCGTGGTAATATATGCGGGTATTTCTTGACACAACGAACTGACTTATAATTCCTTAACTTTACTTATTTACGTAGTTTTTTTTAGTCTTTTATGTTGTTTCATTTTGGATGAAGTTCTCATTGACCTCCACAATTCATGGTATGGCCAGTCTTTTGCGTATCGTATACATACGTCCAACTCATTAAGCCATCACCCTAGATTGCCTCTTCCTCGCGACGCGGCCACTGTCTCCCAATCCACACTGGGCCCGCGTGGGAACTACGGCCCAAGCCCTCTCATTCTGAGAGGAGGCCTGTGCCCAGCAGTGGACCGTATATAGGCTGGGATGATGATGTTGATGATTGTAGATAATGATGCACCTGCTCTATCACGAAATTAAACGAATACTTGTAGTTGAGTCAATACACAAGGCACTAAGCAAGCATACTTAAACTGAGCGTGTGCTTAATTGAGTTCTTTTACACTAACAATTCTAATTGGAAACAAAAGCTCATCGCTAGTTAAATTTTTTAAGAAAATAGTTAATAGGTAGGTACTTGGAATTATAAAGAAATATTCAAAGTAAACACAACCCACAACTTATTATGAGTATGATATTGAAGTGATAAACAAATAGCAAAATATGCTAGTTTGCTTAAAAATATGCAATAGACCTAGCGGACCGGGAGTCGAGCATTTGATAGGCCTCCAACGAGATGGAGCGACGATCGTGGGATCGCGGTGGATGCGGAAAGCACAAGACCGGTCTGAGTGGAGAGCCTTGGGGGAGGCCTGTGTCCAGCAGTGGACTTCTTTTGGTAGACATGATGATATGATGATGCTATAGACATATATGCTATAGATATGCTACAGTCTTTAGCATTTAGTTGCCTGGTGGTTACCTCAGTTACAGCTGCAGCGATTCTTTTAGGATATATGTATGTACCTACCTACGTATTCCAGTTACGTCTTTTTTACTAGGCTGGCCTTATGGGCGTGTCTAGACAAATGAGGTGTAGCTCATATTTTTCTGATCGCTCTGACTCCGCCCTCTGCAGTAGTTACTGATGTGAGTGAAGTTAGCACCGCCATTTTGGAAATTCGAAAAACAAATGGTTGTGCTAGGTTGTGCTAGGGTTGTGCTAGCTTGTGCTGTTATCCATTTTTGAAAATTCCAGTTAACGGAAAAAATATTTCAAAAAAACTTTTTTTTGGGCTAGCACCGCCACTTTGTCCAAATTTAAAAAAAAAGTTTTGCTAGGTTGTGCTAGACTTGTGCTAGCTTGTGCTGTTATCAGTTTTTCGATATCGCTTATAGTTTCGTTAAAAAACGAAAAACAAAAAAACGTCTCAGCACCGCCATTTTGAAAAATCGAAAAAAAATATACTCTGCTAGTTTGTGCTAGACTTGTGCTCACTTGTGCCGAAAACTGTTTTTCGATAGCATCAATAGTTTCAGAGATAATTGCAAATAAAAAAAAAATCTCAGCACCGCCATTTTGGAAAATCAATTTTTTCAACGTTGTGCCAGTTTGTACTTAGGTAGTACTGACTTGTGCCGCAATCCGTTTTTTGATATCTCTTTAAATTTTTCAGAAAATCGCAAATCAAAAAAGGTAAGAAGCGACATATTTTTGAAAATTTTGAAAAAAATAAAATCGCTATATATTGTTCTTAAGTTGTGCTCGCACGTGCTGCACACCATATTCTGATATGACACACAGATTTTTTTTAAACACAAATCATAATGTAGACGAGTCTATGTCATAAAATGGACTCGGTGTCAAAAAATTCAAAAAATTACGTATATGCTAGGTTGTGCTAGACTTGTGCTAGCTTGTGCTGTAGTCAGTTTTTCGATATCGCTTATAGTTTCGAAAAAAAACGCGAAACAACAAACGTCTTAGCACCGCCATTTTGAAAAATCGACAAAAATATATAATCTGCTAGTTTGTGCCAGACTTGTGTCCACTTGTGCCGAAAACTGTTTTTCGATAGCATCAATAGTTTCAGAGATAACAAATAAAAAAAATCTCAGCACCGCCATTTTGGAAAATCAATTTTTACAACGTTGTGCCAGTTTGTACTAAGGTAGTACTAACTTGTGCCGCAATCCGTTTTTTGATGTCTCTTTAAGTTTTTCAGAAAATCGCAAATCAAAAAAGGTAGGAAGCGACAAATTTTTGAAAATTTTGAAAACAAAAAACGCTATACAGACTGAGTCTTCTATAAGAAAATCGCTAAATGTTAATAATAAATCTATGCGTTATTAATTCTTACACGCGTATGTACCTACTGACGAAAAGTTTAAAAATGGAAAATATTTTTTTTTATGCAACGCGGAGCAAATAAACCCCAAATGTTTATTAGACAATTTATATCCTGAACTATAATCCTATTGATTCGAATAATAAAATAGCGAGTTTTTATTTTTTAATTTTTAGTTGGTTCGATTCCCGGGTGAGATAAGGGATGTTAAGACGATTTTTTGAATGCAGTTTTGTTCAATTTTAAAAATAAAGGAATGTTTCCTTTCAGTACAATTAGCTAACTAAAGGATTTAATTTAAGGTAGTTGCCGTCCAGGGTCCATTGATTCTTTCCACCCTATTTATTGTGCTCGCACGTGTCGTGCTGGACACCATATTTTTGTAAAACACAAATCATAATGTAAACGAGAGTATATGTCATGAAATGGCAATTATAATACCGGATGGCCAAGTGGTTAGAGAACCTGACTAGGAAGCTTGAGATCCCGGGTTCGATTCCCGGCCGGGCAGTCTTTGTATGAATAATACGAATGTTTTTTCTCGGGTCTTGGATGTTTAATATGTATTTAAGTATGTATTTACTAGCTTTTGCCCGCGGCTTCGCCCGCGTGGAATTCGGTTATCGGGCGCTGTTCCCTCAGGAACTCGGCATTTTTCCGGAATAAAAAGTAACTGTCACTCTCTGACCGCATAAACTATCTCTATGCCAAAAATCATGTCGCTCCGTTTTGACGTGAAAGACGGACAAACATACACAGAAACATACAAACACACAAACACACACACTTTCGCATTTATAATATTATATAAGTATAAGTATGGATCTATATCAGTATATTTATCCGTTGCCTAGTATCCATAGTACTAACTTTGCTTAGTTTGGGACTAGGTCAATTGGTGTCAAGTGTCCCATGGTACTTTTTTTTAAACGGACTGTGTCAAGAATTTCTAATTAAAAATTAAAAAAACCCCGACTCAAAAAAACGCCAGAAAAAATAAAAAAAACGTCCGAAAAAAAACGCCGCCGAAAAAGAAAACTGAAGAGTAAAACATAATTATGCCATACCTACCTATTACTAGATACTTTATATTAAATTAACTTAGGCTAATTTTGCGGGAAATCAGCATAGTCCCCGCGGGATAGGGATAAACGAATTCTTCGCAGATGAAGTCGCGGGCAACAGCTAGGTAGTACATAATTATTTTTAAATTTTTAGTTGTCTTTTTGGCGGCTTTTTTTGTCGGCGTTTAGTTTTCGGACGTTTTTTATTTTTGCTGGCGTTTTTTTGTGTCGGGGTTTTTTTATTTTTATTTTGTTTTTTTATTTCATGTTTTTTAAACTTTGGCACTTATATTATTTTTTAAAAAGTGTACTAGTGTGTTGGATATCCTGGCTGCAGCATCAGCTCATCGTGTTGCCACCACTGCATTGTATGTAGAATCAATTACTGATCAAAACGAATCCAAACACGACATATGTGCTATTATTTTTTCAAGAGTATACTGGTGTGCTGGATATCCTTGCTGCAGCATCAGCTTGTCGTGTTGCCACCACTGCATTGTATGTAGAATCAATTACTGATCAAAACGAATCCAAACACGACATATGTGCTATTATTTTTTATAGAGTGTACTAGTGTGCTGGATATCCTGGCTGCAGCATCAGCTCATCCTGTTGCCACCATTACATTGTATGTAGAATCAAATACTGATCGAAACGAATCCAAACACGATATATCTGCTATGGTTTTATCAAGTGTATCTACTAGTGTTCTGGATATCCTGGCTGCAGCATCAGGCCGAGGATTCCATAATCTTGCATAGTTATATAGCATACATGGGTGTTTCAAATTTTAGGTCCCAAATATGTTTGAAAGTAAAGTAAATACCTATTTATGCGTCTAAGATTCCTACCGCAGCGAACAAAAGAGCTGATGATCTTGAAACGGCGGAACCGATTTTTATAAAACATATATATCTAAGAACCATTGCTAAAAACCTGCTTTTAAATAAAAAAAACCGCATTCAAATTGGTCCACCCGTTTAAGAGCTACGGTGCCACAGACAGACAGACACACAGACACACATAGCGGTCAAACTTATAACACCCCTCTTTTTGCGTCGGAGGTTAAAAACTTCGTATGCGCTAAGTTTTGCTAAGCTTGTGCTAGCTTATGCTTAAAATCATATTTCAATATTTTTATTCACTACTTACAAGAACATGTTCAACAAAAACTCTGTACAGCCATTTTTTTTTTTTTTCACTCAGCTTTGTACCAGTTTGTGCTCAACTAAGTAGTACTGGGTTGTGCCGCAACCCGTTTTTTGATAACCTTATATTTTTTTGTGAAACTGGCAAATCAAAAAAGTACTATTTTATTGAAAATTTAATAAAAACGACAGATTGTGCTAAAGTTTTGCTCGCGTTTGCTGCAAACTGGTAGCAGTTAGATTCTGCAAAGGTCGCAGTTCTAACCTAACCTACTTTTCTGGTAGGAGTTCGATTCTGCGGGAGTCGCAGTTCTATTCTAACCTAATACAAACTACAATACAATACAATACAAAGACTCTTTATTGTACACCAGACATAGTAAGCGATACAGAAAACAGATACACAGAGAAAAAAATACAAGGTGAGCAATAGGCGGCCTTATCGCTTAAGAGCGATCTCTTCCAGGCAACCTTTTTTACAGAAAGAAGGAAGGACTAGTTTACAACAGGTGGTGCATCAAAAGTAGATCAGAAAATTTAAACGTAACAGAAATACATCTACGAATACATACATAATTATATCGTACATATAATATACGTCCAAAATAAATATAGGTAGTGAGATAAACAGCAACAAATAAATAAATAAATTATAATAAGGCTAATAATTACAAGATGACAGATAGTGCTCCTTAAGCATAGATTTAAATAGTGACAAAGACTGCGCGTCGTAAGTCAATCGGTAAGGAGTTCCACAACCGAATAGCCTGGACAGTATAAGAATATACATAGAATTTGGAGTTAGATAGAGGCACGGAAAGGAGAAAGTTCTGAGAGCATCGAATAGAAGTTACGTAGCTAAATCGCTCTTTGAGGTAGCGAGGAGTTGCAGGGTTAAAGAGAATGCCGTAAAGAAGGTGGAGAATGTGAGAGTTACGGCGAAAGCGGATTGGGAGCCACTACTACTATGTACTACTACTAACTACTTTTCTAGTAGGAGTTAGATTCGGGTATGGTCGCAGTTCTAATCTAACCTATTTTATTTATATATTATGTAATTATCGCAGCTCTAACCTAACCTATTTTTCTGGTAGCAAATAGTTTATGTGTGGGGTGACTGGTTACCTTATAACTTTTTACCCTTCTGTGTTTGTTGTAATGAAATTTTGAACAAATGAACACCGTCGTTTAGTAATTCTGCCACTTAAAATTCATACATAATAACGAATCATCTGCCAAATATATTCCCTGAACAGTTTGCCTTTTAAATCATATACTTAACCTAACCTTACAAACAAAATATTGGAAAACCTCCGACTTTGTCACTTCAAAGTTCAATATCTCAAAAACGGCTTAACCGATTTTGCTGAAACATGTCTAAGAACCATCGCTAGAAAACCTGATTTCAAATAAAACAACCACATTCAAATTGGTCCACCCGTTTAAGAGCTTCGGTGCCACAGACAGACAGATACACAGACACATAGACATACAGACACACAGACGCACATAGCGTTCAAACTTATAACATCCCTCTTTTTGCGTCGGGGGTAAAAAAATTTGAATGAACAGGTCACGAAACAAAATTACACCAAACGATATTACGAGAATTAATGTTCCTTGAAACGTTTTCGATAAAATGACATTCGATGTAAAGTTTGTCGGCAAAACCAGGGATACCCCCACCCCACTCTAACTGTAATGTAATACATAATTTACATGATAACTATAAGTGTGTAGATACTATTGAACTTTTTTGTGGAAAAGTTTTATATCTGTGCGCGCTGTCAACCGTTGAGGAGTTCCCTCAAGAAGAGACGACCCTGGCTGCAGCATCAACTGGTATGTATGTTGAAGTTGATCAATTATGCAAAGTTTTGTATTTGTCCTATCAGCCATTGAGGAGTTCCCTCCGGCGGAGGTGAGCCTGGCTGGACCACCAGGATTTTACTACCAGATTGTTGTTTTGTCATCAGATTTACGTAAGTGTGTCAAATTTCAAGCCAATCCGGCTACTGGATGTGGATCACATACTCTTTAACGGACTAGTTAAATAAAGGCTAGTAATAAATAAGTTTTTATTAAAAAAAAACGGGCTTTTTGTTGACTGTACATTACGTTGACTCTACTTGGATTGTCACCCAAACTACATTTGCGTACCAATTTCAAGTCGATACCATTAACCGTTGAAGAGTTCCGTCCTGCGGTGACGATACTGGCCGGACCACCAAAATTTAACTAGCAGATGAGGTAATGTATTGTCACCGGACGTACATAATAATGCCTTATAACTAATAAGTATGCCACATTTTAAGTCCGCTCCGCTCCGATTAGGCCTCAGCGAGCGCCCGCTGACTAAAAGGCCTGGCTCTACCATGAGTACCATGACACACTTATTTGTGGCAACGCTATAGTAAGTTACTACAATCTAGCAATATTTTTTTTAAGGTTTGTTATGTAAATGGTGAATAGTCATATTGTTAATAACACTACTACTATTGTTGTTGGTTGAGGTTGCCTGGAAAAGATCGCTCTTGAGCGACTAGGTCGCCTATTGCTTACCTTGTATTTTTTCTCTATGTGTACCTGTTTCTGTATCGCTTACCTACTATTTTAGGTATAGGTACAATAAAGAGTCATTGTATTTTTGTTTCATTATCATTGTACTCGTAACTTCCCTAGATTCCTGACAATAATAATATGTTCAGAGACGATAAGCATGACCTTCTTTTTTTCGCATTAGAAAAAGGGTAAACAATCTTGACGCGTCTTTTTATTGAAAATCGTTTTAAAAAATCAGTGTATGTTACTTATGATACCAAATAGTAGATTGATAAACTAGGGTTGTAAGTAACCAATAACTCCCAAAATATTTAGGCGCACGCGAAGCGAACGAGGGTGCTTATAGTTCGCGGGTGTAATTGATCATTTACACTCGAGTTGAACACTCTACTTTTCATCTCGTCATAAATGCGAGTAAATAATGAAAAACCAATATAAATGTATACGCAATTTGTAACAGCGGAAGAAAATGTATCGCCAAACCGTCTTTTGTTTTTTATTTAAATGGCCTCGCACATGGCTTTGGCACATTCAGCCAGCACTGGCCAGCAGCATTATGCCAGCATGGAGGTTTGGAGGTAAGTATTACGCATTACAATCTCCTTGTTTACCAGTTCGTGAATACAAAGGAGCACCATTCGATTTTTAAATTTACTTACATCCCTAAAGATACAACACGGATTTCAAGTTAAATGCAACCTACTTTCAGAGCTTAAGTGATGAAATAGTTATTTGTGTCACAAGGGAGCAAAATGGTGTATTTACGGCGAGGGCGTAAATTGAATCCAGAATGTAGCGAAGGATTCTACAATAGAATAGATAATGAGGGATTCAAGTGTTAGCGCCCAAGATGAAAATAATTTTGCTCCCGAGTGGCTCATACAACTTTTCACACCGAGCATTAATAAACTTGAAAAAAATAATTCTAAATATTATTAAAGAACAACCAGCATAGAAAATGGCGTGGCTTTACAATTATCAACTTACAAAAAATGGCATTTGCAATAAAACACTTCGAAAAGTCTTGAACAGAAAAGTTGCACTTTGCTCCCTCTCGCCAGGGAGGAAAAGTTACTTTTCTGAAGGAGAGGTGTGAAAAGAATATAAATGATCATATATCCTTGCTAATTGTTACATTTTGCTGTGACTTATTTTCAAGTGTTTTTTAATAAAAAATATGAATACATGAATTATTGTAGAACTAGCTTTTACCCGCGGCTTCGCTCGCGTGAACCATAAACATTTCAAAGAAGCAAGCAATCAAGCAAGCAAGCAATCAAGCAAGAAAGCAAGCAAGCATGCAAGTGAGCATGTTAGCAAGCATAATTATGCAAGAAATAGTGCAAGCAAGCATGCATTCGAGGCTGCATTCAAGCATGCAAGCAAGCATTCATTCAAGACTGCATTGAAGCATGCAAGCAAGCATGAATTCAAGGCTGCATTCAAGCATGCAAGCCAGCATGCAAGCAAGCATGCAAGCAAGCAAGCAAGCAAGCATGCAAGTGAGCATGTAAGTAAGCATGTAATTATGCAAGGAATAGTGCCAGCATGGAAGCAAGCATGCAAGCAAGCATGCAAGAAATCATACAAGCAAGCATGAAAGCAAGCATGCAAGCAAGCATGGAAGCAAGCATGCAAGCAAGCATGCAAGCAATCATGCAAGCAAGCATGCAAGCAAGTATGCAAGCAAGCATGGAAGCAAGCATGCAAGCAAGCATGCGAGCAATCATGCAAGCAAGCATGCAAGCAAGCATGCAAGCAAGCATGCATTCAAGGCTGCATTTAAGCATGCAAGCAAGCATGTGATTATGCAAGAAATGGTGCATGCAAGCAAGCAAGCATGCCAGCAAGCCTGCAAGCAACCAAGCATGCAAGTGAGCATGTAAATTTTCAAGCAAGCATGCAAGCCAGAATGCAAGCAAGCATGCTTTTAGGGTTCCGGAGCCAAAATGGCAAAAACGGAACCCTTATAGTTTCGCCATGTCTGTCTGTCTGTCTGTCCGTCCGTCCGCGGCTTTGCTCAGGGACTATCAATGCTAGAAAGCTGTAATTTTGCACGGATATATATGTAAACTATGCCGACAAAATGGTACAATAAAAAATTAAAAAAAATAATTTTAGGGTACCTCCCATAGACGTAAAGTGGGGGTGATTTTTTTTTCTCATCCAACCCTATAGTGTGGGGTATCGTTGGATTGTTAAAACCATTAGGGGTTTGCTAAGACAATTTTTCGATTCAGTGATTTGTTTGCGAAATATTCAACTTTAAAGTGCAAATTTTCATGAAAATCGAGCGTCCCCCCCCCTCTAAAATCTAAACCGGTGGGTGGAAAAATTTGAAAAAATTCAGGATGGTAGTAAGTATATCAAACTTTCAAGGAAAACTATAACGGCTAAGTTTGCTTGAGAATTATTAGTAGTTTAAGAGTAAATAGCAGCCTAAGGTATAAAATATACCTAAACTTGGAAGATTCCGTATAAAATACGAAATCCTTAGAAAAATATTACTTAATTTTTTCGTAATGGCTACGGAACCCTATTTTGGGCGTGTCCGACACGCTCTTGGCCGGTTTTTTTAAAAAACGTTTGTGTAATGTGCATTCATAGCTCAGCTCAGCGGTTAGAATACAAAACAAACTTTTGGTCATCCCTTGGGAATGGCAATTTTTTTCGGGATAAAAAATATCCTATTATTTATTCTGGACTTCTAATATGACGTATGCAAAATTTCATAGGAATCGGTGCAGTAGTTACGGCGTGAAAGCGTAACAAACAAACAAACTCACTTTCCCTTTATAATAGTACGGATTGTTCAAGATCATTTAAAATTACCTTCTTTCTAATATTATAAAAAAACTAAGTATAGTCGATTTGTAATTTCGATCAATAATAAAATCATTGTTTCATATTATATCTTTTGAATCTCGAATATTACAATCGATTTGAGAATCAAAATCGAGTCAAACTTGGATTGTTTATGAATTAAAAAAAAACTATAACAGCTGTCACTGTCAGTCATACTACTAACTTGAAAATGCAGGTATTTCTGTACATAGGTATTGTAGAAAACTTATGATATATGCATGTATATAAAATTATGTATGCGGCTGTACATAATAAGATTATGTATCAGTCACGTAACTAACTATTATGTAGCATGTATGTATACTGTTTCATTTTTAGAAATTTGGAAATATATCGGTAGCCGTTTTTTTTAATCCAGACGAATATAAAGGTTAAAAACATACAGTACATGTATACATAACTTCGCTAAAATGTTTTTAATTTCTTTCCTAATTTGGGGCAATGATAACCATTTATACAAATCGTTGTTGTTAATTTTACCTTACTTGACATTAAAGTAGCAGTCATTTTTTACAAGTTTTTAACTAAAGTTTTACTTGTCCCGTTGTCTGCTTGTCTGTCTATCTGTAGTCAAATCTTGAAAGTTAAATTTGATCAACTTCCAGTAGTCAGATTGACTTGAAATTTGGAATACTTATGTGAATGAGGGCTATCGCGTATGAATTCGCCACTAGAGGCGCTAGTGTAGCGTAAGGTCTCCGAAATGTCAAATCTCATAGTTTTTGGGTGAGCTACTTTATTTATAATTAGAATAATATTGTGAATATTTTGCAATATCTGAAATTAATTATGGCAAATATGCGTTCCGGGGCAATGAATGTCTGTATTTTGAGACAGTTTTGTCTTTCGGAAACCTTTGTCCTCCCTTTTTTCCGAACAAAACGGGGACTATACAACACTGTGGCATGCTCGATATTTTTATGGTACGGTTTTAAGGTGTATTAAATATGATTTTAATCTAAACTTTGTTTTCACGCCCGTAATAACAGACTTTGAAAGCCATACTTAAAAACCTCACGCAACAGTGCGCCATCTAGTGAGACAAAAAACGATAGCCCTCATTGCGTAACAATAAAATAATCTAGTAGTGACATCCTGGTAGCTCAGCCAGGACCGTCTCCGCTGGACGGAACTCTTCAACGGTTAATAGCATCGACTTGAAATTTGGTATGCAAATGTAGTTTGGGTGACAATGCAAGTACAGTCAACAAAAAGTACAGTCAGCAAAAAAAGCTTGTATTAAAAATGATTTTTTTATAGTTAGGTTATTTGTGTTTCACGTTTGGATTTTTTTTCTTTCTTTCTAATAAATTTACTTCGATTCGTTCGTTCATTCGGTGCGCTCAGACCGGTGGTTTATTATAAGCGCCGGCGCAGCCGGTCAGCATCTCATTCTTTGTTAGAACTCAGCGCGGGAGCACGCTCACCCTCGTATCAAGCGGGGGCGACGTGCGTCACGTCGCGTCTCCGCGACAGTATAATTAATTTAAATTGAATTTAATTTAGTTAAATCTTTGTAAGGACCTGATGGTGCTTTCCTAATCTCGAATCAGTGCTAATACCCGAATCCGGTAAGTGTGGAATGAACGGTTATTTTTTTAATTATAAATATAAGGTAGTTTTATTCTGCGCAGCGTAACGTATTTGTTTGTGCAATAAATACATAGTATTATGTGTTGAAGAATAAACCTTTGCTTGTTCTCTTTGTTAGTGCTTTGCACGAATGATTTAATAATAAATTGCTACCTGTTTTAATTGTAAATTCGAGCTGCCGTTATTATTTAAATTGCGTAAAATCCTTGAATGTGCGAATTACTACATTCCTGCTTTCTGCTTTCCCAAATATTGTTACTCCGTTTTGACTGTGAACCATGGCATATCGTCATTACTCCTAGCAGCAGTTCCTCACGCTTTGCTTCGGCACGGGTCACAATCAGCGGAGAGTGTCCGGCTACGTTGTTAACACGGTGTACCTATTCTCAGGGGGCTACGCTCGGGGTACCGGTACCAGAAGATCTGGGGGTCGGAGCGTTTCGACCGCTGGTGTTACTGGTCTTCGCGCCGGGCAACAGGGGAGTGCTGCGTGAAAGGGAAAGCAACCACAATCACAGAATTTACGCCCTTGTTACTTGAAAACCGATTAATTAACGTAAATAAGTCAGCGGTATTATTCGTATCGGGCACCTTTTGGCCGTAGGGGCGTTAATGTTTAAATGTTCCTATTCTTTAACTAGGAACCAGTCTTAACCACGAAAGGTGACACTCTCCATGCGGCAACTTAATTTTTTTTACCGAGGATCCCGTACCATCGATGCATACAAAGTTATAGTACTTACCTAGTGATCCTAAACTATCTGTTGACCTTTGGTCCAATAAATAACTGGATCGTCGTGCTTTCTTTTTTCTCTTTTCCTCTACCTCTTCCTCTGACAAAGGAGGCAACGCTCAAATTATATCGGCTAGAAAATTTTGCGCTTGATCTGCATGACCGTGCGATTAGATGAAAATTAAATGGACTTTTTCATATCTCAAGTTATTTTGTTTAACTTCCATTTTTTTTAATTATAATTTGACAATGTAAGTAGTAAACAATCAGTATTGTTGTTCTATTTATTTCACATACTTATTATTTTGTGGCATTATTTTTAGAAATGGTTTGGTAGAGTCGTTTTTTTATGGCTTACTTATTTTAAACCTGTTCGTGTGAAACATAATCTTTTATTGAGAGTACAATGTTCGTTACCATTTATGCACTAAACCTCATTTTCTCCATATGGATCGTCGTGCTCTGCACTTTCTACCTTCCCGTCTTGTTTCTCATTTCCCTCTTCCTGTTTCTATGACAAAGAATGGCAACGCTCTTATTTTATCGGCTGGAAAATTTTGCACCTGTTCTGCATGACCGTCCGATTGTCCGTTATGGTCATAGGCCAATATTATTATGGTTTCGGCGATATTAATATATTGTTCCACGACAAAAAAGGAACTTGTTTTCTTAAAATCGCCAACGCTCTGAGGTAGAACTTTCTCACCAGTTTGTGTTTATCATTGAAACACTTCCACCTAGCAATGAAATTAGTAAATTGGCACACGTCTGTCTAGCCGTATAAAACAGGACGGTAATGTTTCAGTGTTGATACAGACATACGTGCGGGTAAAGCTCTACATTCGGCAACTTAATTTTTTTTCACCAAAGATCCCGTGCATACGAGGTTATGGCACCTAGTGATCCTAAAATACCTGTTTACCTTTGGTCCAATAAATAACTGGCAACGGATTCATACTAGATAGTACAAGTACAGCTCTACGTAATGTCTTACGGAGTTTTTGCTCGGCTCGTCTTTACCGTGACACACTTACATATTTGCGGCAACGCAGGTACAATCTAGCAATACGTTTTTTTAAAAAGGTTTATTATTATATAAATGTTAAATAGTATTTTTGGTATTTAATTGTACCCATAAGAATTTGTGTCAGTTAGTTGCCTTATTGATGTAACATGTATTGTACCGTATTACTTATTTTTAGATATTTTTTTTTAACCGACCTATTTTGAAACCTGTTTGTTCGTATAACGGGTGTGGCCTGTAATACGAGCAAAAAATTAAAACATAGATCAAACAAGTATAATGGCAAATAGCCTTTTTGCTATTTAAGACCCATAAGAATTTGTGTCAGTATCCTTATTATCTATACCGTACAATTTTTAGTTTTTTTTTAAGCCGACTGGTTTTGAAACCATTTTGTTCGTATAGAATATAATCTTCATAGACACTTTCTAAAATCATATTATCCGTACCGTATTGTGCCATGAAATTTATTATGATTTATATGTGCTGTGATAGGAGACTGTGTGCAAAATATCTAGGTCGATTGCCTCGATTGATCGCGTCGACCTATTCAACCGGTCTGTTTCTTGTTGCAAACGCTGAGAAAAGATCAAAATTAAATAGACTTTTTCACATCTTAAAGATTGTAATTTTTTACTTTTTATATTTACGATTTATGTTACATGATATTTTGCGATATTATTTTTAGGAGGAATGGCTCAGTGGAGTCGTTTTTTTATGGCTTACTGATTTTAGACCTGTTCGTATTAAACACAATATTTTATTGAGCGTCCAATAATTGTTATCTTTTATGCACAAAATCTTATTTTCTTGTTCCGGATCGTCGTGCTCTACACTTTCTACCTTCCCATCTTGCCTTCTCTTTTTCCTCTTCTACCTCTTCCTATGACAAAGAAGGCAACGCTCTTATTTTATCGACTAGAAATATTCGCGCCTGCTCTGCATGACCGTCTGATTGTCCGTTGTGGTCATAGGCCAATGTCGAGTGGCTTCGGCGATTGTACTAAATTGTTCCGTTTAAAATCGCCAACGCTCTGAGGAACTTTCTCACCAATTATTGTTTGTCATTGAAATACTTTCACCTGGCAATCATATTTGTGAAATGGCACACGTCTAGCCATATAAAACAGGACGGTAATGTTTCGGTGTTATTCATTAACATAATTATCACAGAATACAGCCAGATAATGCTTGAGGCTCGTAACCTGTCCAAACGCTTGTGCAATCGCATCAAATCCGTTTTGTCACCTAATATGATTTAAATATTTTTGATTATAAATATGTATGTTAGTCTGTAAGGTATTTATTGTATGGGCTAAGTTGCCTGAAATAAATGAATTTATTATTATTATTATTAAATAGAGCTTTGTCAGAGTCGCATACGTATTCTTATGGCATGCGAACGTTCAGATTTTAGAATAATTCTCAGCCACATCAGAATATCATTAGTGCTACGTGTAGACGACAGCATTTGACAGACGAAAGCAGTATTGTTGTCTACTCGTGTTAACATTCGATACAGGTATACACACGAGCGGGCAATAATTCGGCGACTTATATATATATATAATGCCCGCTCGTATGTATGCCTGTATCGAATGTTAACACGAGTCGACAATAATACTGCTTTCGTCTGTCAAATGCTGTCGTCTACACGTAGCACTGATGATATTCTGATGTGGCTGAGAATTATTCTAAAATCTGTTAACGTACGCATGCCATAAGAAAACGTATGCGACTCTGACAAAGCTGTACTTAATAATAATAACAATAAATTAATTTATTTCAGTCAACTTAGCCCATACAATAATTATCTTACAGACTAGCATACCTATTTGTAATCAAAAATATTTAAATCTAATTTGGTGACAAAACGGATTTGATGCGATTGCACAAGCATTTGGACAGGTTATGAGCCTCAAGCATTATCTGGCTGTATTCTGTGATAATTATGTTAATGAATAACACCGAAACATTACCGTCCTATTTTATATGGCTAGACGTGTGCCATTTCACAAATATGATTGCCAGGTGAAAGTATTTCAATGACAAACAAAAATTGGTGAGAAAGTTCCACCTCAGAGCGTTGGCGATTTTAAACGGAACAATTTAGTACAATCGCCAAAGCCATAATAACATTGGCCTATGACCACAACGGACAATCAGACGGTCATGCAGAGCAGGCGCGAATTTTTTTAGTCGATAAAATAAGAGCGTTGCCTTCTTTGTCATAGGAAGAGAAAGAGGAAAAAGAGAAGGCAAGACGGGAAGGTAGAAAGTGTAAAGCACGACGATCCGGAACAAGAAAATAAGGTTTTGTGCATAAAAGATAACAATTATTGGACTCTCAATAAAATATTGTGTTTAATACGAACAGGTCTAAAATCAGTAAGCCATAAAAAAAACGACTCCACTGAGCCATTCCTCCTAAAAATAATACCGCAAAATATCATGTGACATAAATCGTAAATATAAAAAGTAAAAAATAACAATCGTAAAGATGTGAAAAGGTCTATTTAATTTTGATCTTTTCTCAGCGTTTACACCAAGAAACAGACCGGTTGAATTCGTCGACGCGATCAATCGAGGCAATCGACCTAGATATTTTGCACACAGTCTCCTATCACAGCACATATAAATCATAATAAATTTCATGGCACAATACGGTACGGATAATATGATTTTAGAAAGTGTCTATAAAGATTATATTCTATACGAACAAAATTGTTTCAAAACCAGTCGGCTTAAAAAAAATCTAAAAATTGTATGTACGTTACAATACATGTTACATAAATAAGGATACTGACACAAATTCTTATGGGTCTTAAATAGCAAAAAGGCTATTTGCCATTATACTTGTTTGATCTATGTTTTAATTTTTTGTTCGTATTACAGGCCACATTTATATAATAATAAATTATTAAAAAACGTATTGCTAGATTGTACCTGCGTTGCCGCAAATATGTAAGTGTGTCACGGTAAAGACGAGCCGAGCAAAAACTCCGTAAGACATTACGTAGAGCTGTACTTGTACTATCTAGTATGAATCCGTTGCCAGTTATTTATTGGACCAAAGGTAAACAGGTATTTTAGGATCACTAGGTGCCATAACCTCGTATGCACGGGATCCTTGGTGAAAAAAAATTAAGTTGCCGAATGTAGAGCTTTGCCCGCACGTATGTCTGTATCAACACTGAAACATTACCGTCCTGTTTTATACGGCTAGACAGACGTGTGCCAATTTACTAATTTCATTGCTAAACACAAACTGGTGAGAAAGTTCTACCTCAGAGCGTTGGCGATTTTAAGAAAACAAGTTCCTTGTTTGTCGTGGAACAATATATTAATATCGCCGAAACCATAATAATATTGGCCTATGACCATAACGGACAATCGGACGGTCATGCAGAACAGGTGCAAAATTTTCCAGCCGATAAAATAAGAGCGTTGCCATTCTTTGTCATAGAAACAGGAAGAGGGAAATGAGAAACAAGACGGGAAGGTAGAAAGTGCAGAGCACGACGACCCATGTGGAGAAAATGAGGTTTAGTGCATAAATGGTAACGAACATTGTACTCTCAATAAAAGATTATGTTTCACACGAACAGGTTTAAAATAAGTAAGCCATAAAAAAACGACTCTACCAAACCATTTCTAAAAATAATGCCACATTGTCAAATTATAATAAATAAAAAATGGAAGTTAAACAAAATAACTTGAGATGTGAAAAAGTCCATTTAATTTTCATCTAATCTCATGGTCATGCAGATCAGGCGCAAAATTTTCTAGCCGATATAATTTGAGCGTTGCCTCCTTTGTCAGAGGAAGAGGTAGAGAAAGAGAGAAAAAAGAAAGCACGACGATCCAGTTATTTATTGGACCAAAGGTCAACAGGTAGTATAAGATCACTAGGTAAGTACCATAACTTTGTATGCATCGAAAGTACGGGATCCTCGGTTAAAAAAAATTAAGGTGCCGAATGGAGAATGTCACCTTTCGTGGTTAAGAATGGTTCCTAGTTAAAGAATAGGAAAATTTAAACATTAACGCCCCTACGGCCAAAAGGTACCCGCTACGAATAATACCGCTAACTTATTTACGTTAATTAATCGGTTTTCTACTTGAAAGGGCGTAAATTCTGTGGTTTTGGTTGCTTTCCCTTTCACGCAGCACTCTCCTGTTGCCCGGCGCGAAGACCAGTAACACCAGCGGTCGAAACGCTCCGACCCCCAGATCTTCTGGTACCGGTACCCCGAGCGTAGCCCCCTGAGAATAGGTACACCGTGTTAACAACGTAGCCGGACACTCTCCGCTGATTGTGACCCGTGCCGAAGCAAAACGTGAGGAACTGCTGCTAGGAGTAATGACGATATGCCATGGTTCACAGTCATAACGGATGCGCACATTCAAGTATTATACTCAATTTAAGTAATAACGGCAGCTCGAATTTATAATTAAAACAGGTAGCAATTTATCATTAAATTATTCGTGCAAAGCACTAACAAAGAGAACAAGCAAAAGTTTATTCTTCAACACATAATACTATGTATTTATTGCACAAACAAATACGTTACGCTGCGCAGAATAAAACTACCTTATATTTATAATTAAAAAATAACCGTTCATTCCACACTTACCGGATTCGGGTATTAGCACTGATTCGAGATTAGGAAAGCACCATCAGGTCCTCACAAAGATTTAACTAAATTAAATACAATTTAAATTAATTATACTGTCGCGGAGACGCGACGCGACGCACGTCGCCCCCGCTTGATACGAGGGTGAGCGTGCTCCCGCGCTGAGTTCTAACAAAGAATGAGATGCTGACCGGCTGCGCCGGCGCTTATAATAAACCACCGGTCTGAGCGCACCGAATGAACGAACGAATCGAAGTAAATTTATTAGAAAGAAAGAAAAAAAATCCAAACGTGAAACACAAATAACCTAACTATAAAAAAATCATTTTTAATACAAGCTTTTTTTGCTGACTGTACTTTTTGTTGACTGTACTTGCATTGTCACCGAAACTACAGTTGCATACCAAATTTCATGTCGATGCTATTAACCGTTGAAGAGTTCCGTCCAGCGGAGACGGTCCTGGCAGGACTACCAGGATGTCTTTACTAGATTATTGTATTGTCACGCAATTCACATAATTATTCCAAATTTCAAGTCAATCTGACTACTGGAAGTTAATAAAGTTTAACTTTCAAAATTTCACTACAGACAGACAGGCAGACAACGGGACAGGTAAAACTAAATAAAGCTTGTTACTACTTTAATGTCAAGTAAGGTAAAATTAACAACTACGATTTGTATAAAATAATGGTTATCTCTGCCCCAAATTAGGAAAGAAATTAAAAACATTTTAGCGAAGTTATCTACCTATGTACTGTATGTTTTTAACCTTAGAATTCGGCTGGATTAAAAAAAAACGGCTACCGATATATTTCCAAATTTCTAAAAATGAAACAGTATAAATACATGCTACATAATAGTTAATTACGTGACTGATACATAATGCCTTATTATGTACACAGCCGCATACATAATTTGGTCTACATGCATATATCATAAGTTTCTACAATACCTTTGTCAGAAATACCAGCATTTTCAAGTTAGTGGTATGACTGACAGTGACAGCTGTTATAGTTTTTATAATTCATAAACAATCTAAGTTTGACTCTATTTTGATTCTCAAATCGATTGTAATATTCGAGATTCAAAAGATATATATGGAACAATGATTTTATTATTGATTGAAATTACAAATCGACTATACTTAGTTTTTTTTTATAACATTAGAAATAAGGTAATTTTAAATGATCTTGAACAATTCTACAATAATTCATGTCTTTTGGCGAGCGCTTTATCAAAGTTGGCTTCATTGAGGTTTATGATTCATAAATTGCTGTATTAATTTTGCTCAAAAACGAATAAAAATATATAATATTATCGAAGCTTTTATAAAACATCATTAAAATCGCAAACTTAAAAGGTAAATATTCAACCGAAATAGCTAGTCGTTGCTAGGCGACTCGGTCGCCTTAGCAACGGCTAATAACGTCTAGCAACCAAAAAACGCTGAAAAAAACACGTTTCTTGTATGACGACCCCCTTTAATTTGTAACTTTACTTTATTTTTAGTATTTGTTGTTATAGCGGCTATAGTAATACATAATCTGTGAAAATTTCAAGTGTCTAACTTTTACGGCTTCAGAGATAGAGCCCTGTGACAGACGGACAGACAGACAGACAGCGGAGTCTCAGTAATAGGGTCCCGTTGGCACCCTTTGGGTACGGAACCCTAAAAACAAAAGACGGTTTGGCAGGATAAATTTTCTTCCGCTGTTACAAATTGCGTATGTATACATTTACGAGTATGTTGGTTTTTCTTTATTTACTCGCATTTGTGACGAGATGAAAAGTAGTGTTCAACTCGAGTGTAAATGATCAATTACACCCGCGAACTATAAGCACCCTCGTTCGCTTCGCGTGCGCCTAAATATTTTGGGAGTTATTGATCACTTACAACCCTAGTCAGGGAATCTAGGGAAGTTACGGGTACAATGATAATGAAACAATAAATTTAAAATTTAAAAAACCCCCGACTTAAAAAACGCCCGAAAAAAAACGCTGACAAAAAAACGCCGCCAAAAAAGACAACTAAAAAGTAAAAAATAATTATGCACTACCAAGCTGTTGCCCGCGACTTCATCTGCGAAGAATTCGTTTATCCCTATCCCGCGGGGACTATGCTGATTTCCCGCAAAGTTATCCTAAGTTAATTTAATATAAGCATGCATACTTATTTTTTACTTTTTAGTTGTCTTTTTTGGCGGCGATTTTTTTCGGGCGTTTTTTTAAGTCGGGGGTTTTTTAATTTAAATTTAAGTTTTTTTATTTCATGTTTTATAAACCTTGGTAGGTATATTATTTTTTTAAGTGTACTAGTGTGTTGGATATCCTGGCTACAGCATCAGCTCATCTTGTTGCCACCATTGCTTTGTACGTAGCATCAAATACTGATCAAAAGGAATCAAACACAACATATCTGCTATTATTTTTTCAAGAGTATACTGGTATGCTGGATATCCTGGCTGCAGCATCAGCTCGTCCTGTTGCCACCACTGCATTGTATGTAGAATCAAATACTGATCAAAAAGAATCCAAACACGACATATGTGCTACTATTTTTAATAGAGTGTACTAGTGTGCTGGATATCCTGGCTGCAGCATCAGCTCATCCTGTTGCCACCATTGCATTGTATGTAGAATCAAATACTGATCGAAACGAATCCAAACACGATATATCTGCTATGGTTTTATCAAGAGTTTACCTACTAGCGTTCTGGATATCCTGGCTGCAGCATCAGGCCGAGAATTCCATAATCTTGCATAGTTATATAGCATATATGGGTATTTCAAATTTTAGGTCCCAAATATGTTTGGAAGTAAAGTAAATACCCGTTATGCGTCTAAGATTCCTACCGCAGCGAACAAAAGAGCTGATGATCTTGAAACGGCTGAACCGATTTTGATAAAACATGTCTAAGAACCATTGCTAGAAAACCTGCTTTCAAATAAAAAAAACCGCATTCAAATCGGTCCACCCGTTTAAGAGCTACGGTGCCACAGACAGACACACAGACAGACACACAGACAGACACGCAGACAGACACACAACAGACACACAGACAGACACACATAGCGGTCAAACTTATAACACCCCTCTTTTTGCGTCGGGGGTTAAAAATACAATGACTCTTTATTGTACCTATACCTAAAATAGTAGGTAAGCAATACAGAAACAGGTACACATAGAGAAAAATTACAAGGTAAGCAATAGGCGACCTAGTCGCTCAAGAGCGATCTTTTCCAGGCAACCTCAACCAACAACAATAGTAGTAGTGTTATTAACAATATGACTATTCACCATTTACATAACAAACCTTAAAAAAATATTGCTAGATTGTAGTAACTTACTATAGCGTTGCCACAAATAAGTGTGTCATGGTACTCATGGTAGAGCCAGGCCTTTTAGTCAGCGGGCGCTCGCTGAGGCCTAATCGGAGCGGAGCGGACTTAAAATGTGGCATACTTATTAGTTATAAGGCATTATTATGTACGTCCGGTGACAATACATTACCTCATCTGCTAGTTAAATTTTGGTGGTCCGGCCAGTATCGTCACCGCAGGACGGAACTCTTCAACGGTTAATGGTATCGACTTGAAATTGGTACGCAAATGTAGTTTGGGTGACAATCCAAGTAGAGTCAACGTAATGTACAGTCAACAAAAAGCCCGTTTTTTTTTAACAAACACTTATTTATTACTAGCCTTTATTTAACTAGTCCGTTAAAGAGTATGTGATCCACATCCAGTAGCCGGATTGGCTTGAAATTTGACACACTTACGTAAATCTGATGACAAAACAACAATCTGGTAGTAAAATCCTGGTTGTCCAGCCAGGCTCACCTCCGCCGGAGGGAACTCCTCAATGGCTGATAGGACAAATACAAAACTTTGCATAATTGATCAATTTCAACATACATACCAGTTGATGCTGCAGCCAGGGTCGTCTCTTCTTGAGGAACTCCTCAACGGTTGACAGCGCGCACAGATATAAAACTTTTCCACAAAAAAGTTTAATAGTATCTACACACTTATAGTTATCATGTAAATTATGTATTACATTACAGTTAGAGTGGGGTGGGGGTATCCCTGGTTTTGCCGACAAACTTTACATCGAATGTCATTTTATCGAAAACGTTTCAAGGAACATATTCTCGTAATATCGTTTGGTGTAATTTTGTTTCGTGACCTGTTCATTCAAATTTTTTTACCCCCGACGCAAAAAGAGGGATGTTATAAGTTTGAACGCTATGTGCGTCTGTGTGTCTGTATGTCTATGTGTCTGTGTATCTGTCTGTCTGTGGCACCGAAGCTCTTAAACGGGTGGACCAATTTTAATGTGGTTGTTTTATTTGAAATCAGGTTTTCTAGCGATGGTTCTTAGACATGTTTCAGCAAAATCGGTTAAGCCGTTTTTGAGATATTGAACTTTGAAGTGACAAAGTCGGAGGTTTTCCAACATTTTGTTGGTTAGGTTAGGTTAAGTATATGATTTAAAAGGCAAACTGTTCAGGGAATATTATTTGGCAGATGATTCGTTATGTATGAATTTTAAATGGCAGAATTACTAAACGACGGTGTTCATTTGTTCAAAATTTCATTACAACAAACACAGAAGGGTAAAGTTATAATGTAACCAGTTACCCCACACATAAACTATTTGCTACCAGTAAAATAGGTTAGGTTAAGGCTGCGATAATTACATAATATATAAATAAAATAGGTTTGATTAGAACTGCGACCATACCTTTGCAGAATCTAACTGCTACCAGTTTGCAGCAAACGCGAGCATAACTTTAGCACAATCTGTCGTTTTTTTTTAATTTTCAATTAAGTAGTACTTTTTTTGATTTGCGATTTTCACAAAAAAATATAAGGATATCAAAAAACGGGTTGCGGCACAACCCAGTACTAGTTGAGCACAAACTGGCGCAAAGTTGAAAAAAAAAACAAAAATGGCTGTACCTACAGAGTTTTTTTTTTGAACATGTTTTTTTAAGTAGTGAATAAAAATATTGAAATATGATTTTAAGCATAAGCTAGCACAAGCTTAGCAAAACTTAGCACATACGTAGTTTTTAACCTCCGACGCAAAAAGAGGGGTGTTATAAGTTTGACCGCTATGTGTGTCTGTGTGGCTGTGTGTCTGTCTGTGGCACCGTAGCTCTTAAACGGGTGGACCCATTTAAAAGCGTTTTTTTTTTATTTGAAAGCAGGTTTTTTAGCGATGGTTCTTAGATATGTTTTATTAAAATCGGTTCCGCCGTTTCAAGATCATCAGCTCTTTTGTTCGCTGCGGTAGGAATCTTAGACGCATAAATAGGTATTTACTTTACTTTCAAACATATTTGGGACCTAAAATTTGAAACACCCATGTATGCTATATAACTATGCAAGATTATGGAATCCTCGGCTGATGCTGCAGCCAGGATATCCAGAACACTAGTAGATACACATTATAAAGCCATAGCAGATATATCGTGTTTGGAATCATGTTGATCAGTAATTGATTTTACATGCAATGCAGTGGTGGCAACACGACGAGCTGATGCTGCAGCCAGGATATCCAGCACACCAGTATACTCTTGAAAAAATAATAGCACATATGTCGTGTTTGGATTCGTTTTGATCAGTAATTGATTCTACATACAATGCAGTGGTGGCAACACGACAAGCTGATGCTGCAGCCAGGATATCCAGCACACCAGTATACTCTTGAAAAAATAATAGCACATATGTCGTGTTTGGATTCGTTTTGATCAGAAATTGATTCTACATACAATGTAGTGGTGGCAACACGACAAGCTGATGCTGCAGCCAGGACATCCAGCACACCAGTATACTCTTGAAAAAATAATAGCACATATGTCGTGTTTGGATTCGTTTTGATCAGAAATTGATTCTACATCAATGCAGTAGTGGCAACACGACGAGCTGATTGATGCTGCAGCCAGGATATCCAACACACTAGTACACTTTTAAAAAATAATATAAGTACCAGTTTAAAAAACATGAAATTAAAAACTAATTAAAAATTTAAAAAAAACCTCGACAAAAAAACGCCAGCAAAAATAAAAAACGTCCGAAAACAAAACGCCGACAAAAAAAAAGCCGCCAAAAAGACAACTAAAAATTTAAAAATAATTATGTACTACCTAGCTGTTGTCCGCGACTTCATCTGCGAAGAATTCGTTTATCCCTATCCCGAGGGCACTATGCCGATTTCCCGCAAAATCGGCCTAAGTTAATTTAGTATAAGTAATACAACATTATGTACTTAACTTTATTTTCCTGTTAACCTTAGCGGTTCCCCAACACCGACGACGCTATATAAAAAAAAATTACTAGGTACTGATACTAAATTAACTTAGGCTAATTTTGCGGGAAATCGGCATAGTCCCCGCGGGATAGGGATAAACGAATTCTTCGCAGATGAAGTCGCGGGCAACAGTTAAATAGTGCATAATTATTTAATTATTTTTTTACTTTTTAGTTTTCTTTTTTGGCGGCGTTTTTTTTTGGGACGTTTTTTTTATTTTTGCTAGCATTTTTTGAGTCGGGGTTTTTTTAAATTTTTAATTAGAAATTCTTGACACAGTCCGTTTAAAAAAAGTACCATGAGACACTTGACACCAATTGACCTAGTCCCAAACTAAGCAAAGCTACACTGCTGTACTATGGATACTAGGCAACGGATAAATATACTGATATAGATCCATACTTATACTTATATAATTTTATAAATGCGAAAGTGTGTGTGTTTGTGTGTTTGTATGTTTCTGTGTATGTTTGTCCGTCGTAACGGATCGACATGATTTTTGGCATAGAAATAGTTTATGGGGTCAGTGAGTGACATAGGCTACTTTTTATTCCGGAAAAATGCCGAGTTCCCGAGGGAACAGCGCCCGATAACCGAATTCCTAGTCAGGTTCTCTAACCACTTGGCCATCCTGTATTGCCATTTCATGACATACACTCTCGTTTACATTATGATTAGTGTTTTACAAAAATATGGTGTCCAGCACGATACGTGCGAGCACAATAAATAGGGTGGAAAGAATCAATGGACCCTGGACGGCAACTACCTTAAATTAAATCCTTACCTTAACTAATTAGCTAATTGTACTGAAAGGAAACATTCCTTTATTTTTAAAATTGAACAAAACTGCATTAAATAATCTTGATATATAAACATCGCTTATCGAACAAACTAAAAATTAAAAAATAAAAAGTGTCTATTTTATTATTTGAATCAATAGGATTATAGTTCAGGATATAAATTGTCTAATAAACATTTGGGGTTTGTTTGCTCCGCGTTGCATAAAAAAAATATTTTCCATTTTTAAACTTTTCGTCAGTAGGTACATACGCGTGTAAGAATTAATTATGCATAGATTTATTATTAACATTTTGCGATTTTCTGAAAATTTTAAAGAGATATCAAAAAACGGATTGCGGCACAAGTCAGTACTACCTAAGCATAAACTAGAACATCGTTGAAAAAATTGATTATCCAAAATGGCGACGCTGAGATTTTTTTTTATTTGCAATTATCTTTGAAACTATTGATGCTATCGACAAACAGTTTTCGGCACAAGTGAGCACAAGTCTAGCACAAACTAGCAGATTATATATTTTTTTCGATTTTTCAAAATGGCGGTGCTAAGACGTTTGTTGTTTCGCGTTTTTTTTTTCGAAACTATAAGCGATATCGAAAAACTGATTACAGCACAAGCTAGCACAAGTCTAGCACAACCTAGCACATACGTAATTTTTTGATTTTTTTGACACCGAGTCCATTTTATGACATAGACTCGTCTACATTATGATTTGTGTTTAAAAAAAATCTGTGTGTCATATCAGAATATGGTGTGCAGCACGTGCGAGCACAACTTAAGAACAATATATAGCGATTTTATTTTTTTCAAAATTTTCAAAAATATGTCGCTTCTTACCTTTTTTGATTTGCGATTTTCTGAAAAATTTAAAGAGATATCAAAAAACGGATTGCGGCACAAGTCAGTACTACCTTAGTACAAACTGGCACAACATTGAAAAAATTGATTTTCCAAAATGGCGGTGCTGAGATTTTTTTTTTTTTTGCAATTATCTCTGAAACTATTGATGCTATCGAAAAACAGTTTTCGGCACAAGTGAGCACAAGTCTAGCACAAACTAGCAGAGTATATTTTTTTCGATTTTTCAAAATGGCGGTGCTGAGACGTTTTTTTGTTTTTCGTTTTTTAACGAAACTATAAGCGATATCGAAAAACTGATAACAGCACAAGCTAGCACAAGTCTAGCACAACCTAGCAAAACTTTTTTTTTTAATTTGGACAAAGTGGCGGTGCTAGCCCAAAAAAACGTTTTTTTGAAATATTTTTTCCGTTAACTGGAATTTTCAAAAATGGATAACAGCACAAGCTAGCACAACCCTAGCACAACCTAGCACAACCATTTGTTTTCGAATTTCCAAAATGGCGGTGCTAACTTCACTCACATAGTTACTGCCCATTTTACAAAAATGGGTCTAGTCCTTAAACACTAAAAAAAAGAATTGCTAACAGTAACAAAAAAATTGTTGCTTGTAACATAACTTGAGTGACTACAAATTAAGGCCTTCTTCTTAGGTAGGTAAAAGTTAGGTGATGTCTTACAAAATCAGTTTTGCAATATTAGCATTATTTTGGTTCCTAATTAGTAAATTTTGGCTAAACGTCAAGTAGCCTAACTAGTTCAGCTATCCTTTTTTTCAGTGAATTTACCAAATATAATCCATCAAAATCATAATATTTCAAAAATCTGGAACGTGTGTTTACCCGTTATTAGTCTCTTGTAGCTTAATCCGATGTATTCACCTAGAGCTACAGAGTAAACGTATGTATGCAATGAATGGCTAGCACAAAACAATAATAGGACAATCTACATTCCGCACCGTTTGCCGAAGCAATTTGGTGTCGTGCAAGGCAGCAGGAAATACATGCGGCAATTGCAAGGTTGGGGTTCGATTCCTGGCCAAGATAAATTGTCCGGCTGTCTGTATAGCGCTCCGTATTAGAGCATGCGTATTGAATACAAATGCGACGACGCGTGTGTGCAAGGGACAGACCCTACACCGTTGAAAACTTAGTTTTAAGGAAAAAAACTTTTTTCCTTTTAATTTCTATTGATATTACTTCAACTGAAATGTTAACAATTGACGTAAGGTAATTGATGAAATCGACGATAAAAATTAATAGGCCATGAAATAGGTAGCATTTGATTATAATTTTCCATCTAAAACGACTGCAATGCGTTTTATATCCTTAGGACCAACTTGATTCTAAGTGCCTTATGACCTGATTGCTAACTATAGTCAAGAGACAGAGTATTTTAAAGAAAATTACCTACGAGTTTATAAAACGACGTATTCCGTATTCCGGCGATACGATGATAATGAAATGAGCGTAAATAGATCGGATACCGTACTGCGGAATTCGACACATTAAGAGCAATTTTTACCTTTTGTACAGTTTGTGTAGCCTCTAGCCTGTAACATTTATCTAATAGTGTAGCGCAAAGCATATAATACCTTTGAGTTTCAGATGAACAAACTAACTTAAATAAATTGTTCTAACATTCTAAATCTAACTCACCCAACATGGCAAACGTAATAGCAGAACAATCAATTTGTTATTCATAGGATCTCCACCTATTATTTCTCAATTGGCGTTTGTGTACACGGAATGGCTTATGCCATGGGTTAGAGCGAAGCATCGCTCCGTAATTAAGTGCTTCCTTTTAAAAATTACCTTTTAAGTAATAAATAATAAAGTAAAGCATCGCGGAGCTACCGGCGGGCGGCGCTGTCGACATTGATTTATTACCACAAATTGTGTATTTTTCATCGTCAATAACCGCTCGCCGTTTCGGCGTCGATAAGTGCCGTTTAACACTTGATATAGTGTCGGTAATTTGTGACTGGGTTCCGCTTTTCCTTTTTCAATTAGTCCGAAATTGGAGTTTATGGTGCAATAACGGTGGCCGGCCCATCAACGGATGCCTCATTTCTAAGGGTAAATTTGATGGCGAGCTTAAACTTTAACATTAGTAGTGCCGCCGTTTAGAAAACGAGAAAAGACTCAATTTATTTTAATCATATATAATTTGTTTTGTGAAAAAAAAAACTTAAAAACAGTTGAGGTTGTGCATATTATATTTGTCTATTTAAGTAATTAATTACATATTAAGCGGCGGTTCACATACATAATTACTTACTTACTTTTAAAGCAAGTCGTATATAAACGTCATCTTCGAAAATCACAGAGTTGTAAATCTTTTTAATTGAAAATGTAGTGAAATTTGTAAAAAAAATACGACCTGTGAACTAACATTTGGCCTAGCTACTAATAGTTTTCATTGAAATTGCGCTGCGTTGAAGGCACTAATAGGTATACATAAGCCTACCTTCAAAGAACTTACCAAATAAATTAACAACGTAAAAATAATAGAAAAAGCTCGAAGATAAAGTAAGTATCAAGTCACTAACTAAGAGAAGTCTTGTTTATTATTTATTAACCGACTTCAAAAAAAAGGAGGAGGTTATCAATTCGGTTGTATTTTTTTTAATGTTTGTTACCTCAGAACTCCGGCATTTATGAACCGATTTGTTTTTTTTTTAGTTCGTCTAGGAATGCTTTCAATTAGGTCCCATAAGCAGCAAATTAGGATCTGATGATCAGATTTGAAAATCATCATTTGGTGAAGTGAAACTGATGATGAAGACCACAGTTGACCATCGGAGTTACTACTCAATAACAAGTATTTCACGGGTTGAATTTTAATTACTTTGACACAGTTGCTAAGCAATTTATGCTCCTCGTAATGCATATGGTAAAACGGGTGGTGATCCGAAGCACCAGGACTCCTCAATAATGAACGTCTCCGCATCGGAAAAAGCAATCGTTCGTAAAAGGTGACGAGCAGTTGATATTAAACTATTGTATCTTATATTATTTACACCAAAAAGCGTGAAAAAAAATTATAACAAAAAATTGAACCGACTACAAAAAACCATGAAAATAATTTTCTACCAGTCTGAAGTCGGTCGGTGCCTCAGCAGGAGTGATTGAAGCCCAATATAAAGTACGTAATTGAGGTAGATGACTATAGGTCCACTCCTGCTGGCTCGTGCTGAGGCACCGACCGACTTCAGACTGGTAGAAAATTATTTTCATGGTTTTTTGTAGTCGGTTCAATTTTTTGTTATAAAATTTTTGCATAAATAAGGTAAGGTAAGTTTGCCTGTTTGGTATATTTTGATTTTGGTTTTTAATTTGTATTGTGATATTAAAGTAATAATAAGACAAATTATTTTTATTTATAACAATAAGCAATAAAACACAATACATTAAACATTTAAAAATATGACTATGTACAAAAAATATATAACCTAGCCTAACCTATAAATAAAAAATCCCTCCTAGGTCACCGTCGCTGTTCATTGTGCCCAGAAGGCTGGCAGCATTCCCGCGTTGTATTGCAAGGCTAATCCTTTGCCCGAAATAGCTGCCAGCCCTTTGGTATAAGATAAAGATAAGGCTGGTGCTTTACCGAAATATTGCCGTTAGTCACTTAAAATAAGTTTCCGATGACTCGTGCTTCATAGTGTTCCATAACCAATACGTGTTTAACTATTTGGAGGCAGTTAAAGCTGATGTCAGTCCCGTAGGGTTAAATAAGTCTCGATCGTTAGTTGACTATACAATCCGCGCAGCGTGCGAGATTACTCACGTGGATACAAAATGTAAACGATATTGGAAGGTGTTTCTTAATGTGTTACTTCCCAGTCGTTGATGGCACTTACGTACACCGTAAAGACGATACACGGCCGCTGGCACTTGTCACATCTTATTTGTTTTCCACGTTCAAATCAAATTTTAAGCTCCAATGTTTATTTAAATATAATTTATACAGTTTTGATTACGTGAATTTAATGGAATGTGTAAACAGGGAACCGTAAAATCATTCTCATACGATTTATATTGACCTTTATCACCGATGTACTCATAAAATTGTAAATACAAAATTTCTCACACATTGACGACTTTAATAATATTAAGTAAAATGTTTGTATCTATGTTGGTATGAGAAGTTTCATTCTTTAATGTCCGCCGAACGATATTTTAATAAACATAAAAACAACGACAAAAAAATTACACATTTTATAATTTTTTATGGATATCAAAATAGGTAATATTCTACTAACTTTTATAGCAACTTCTTAATTAGTCAGTTTCGTTCCAAATGGTTTGTTGTAGTTACAGTACGGTACGACCTCAAAAAGTTCTCACGTACTCGTAGATTCAAAGCGTTTATTATAGTATAGGTGAAAAACTCAAGTAAATGACCTGTTGTATGTATCTAGTAGTAACGTGTCCGTATATAACAAATTTACGTTTCGAATTCGAAAAATGACATAATGCTCCATGTTAATTCTTTGCACTGCATCATACAACAGGTCATTTACTTAAGTTTTTCACCTGAACTGGAACAGCGGTACCGTTTGTTAACTTTTTTCATAGTCTCGTTATAATATTTCTGGCAGCTTCGTATTACTAAAACAATTATTGTATTTTGTTTTCGGAGATTGTCTTAATTTTGTGTCTTTGAGAATTCTTTGAGCAGCAAATAATGAAATAATTTTATAAATCGTTAATAATAAATTCTAAATGTTTATTATCTTTTTTCTCTACACAGCCTATTGCAATGAAATATCACGAGAACATATATTATTAGATTTGCTTTCTAAACATCAAGTCAAATCATTATCGTTAAAATGGTGATCCACGACCAAAAATAATTACATAGAATCAGGATGCTTTCCATGCAAACCCCTTTATTGTGCAACTGATTGTGGCGTGGTACTTATACTTGGTTTGGATAGGTATTTAACTAAATGTAAACAAACTTCAGCTGCCAGATTTGGTACATTCAAGGATTTTAAACATTTTACTTATCTATCATTGTAATACAAACTAGACTAGTGTATTTCAATACAGAAATGTAAATGTTTAGATAGTTTAATGGGGAATTTCAATATTTAAGACACCAATTGACGTTGTTTTGTTTACATTTAGTTAAATACCTATCCAAACCAAGTATAGAGGCAATAATATAACGAAGGACAGTCATGATACGCGATGACGCTCACTCTTTATCGCCACAGAGGCTGTCCTGCGCAGCTTGACTTTATTTTTACGACACTATAATCTTCGCTATTTATGGAGTGTGTTTAGCATGAGTTCGCTGCGCTATTTCCTTCCGAAGAGCACAATACTTGTAAATGTTGGGCACTGGGCGCCCAAGATCTCTTATTGTGTTTGCTGCGCCGCGTGGGACGCACCTACTGGTTATCGAACACTGCATCAATAAATTGCACTTGCGCCTGTCGTGTTGCGCGAATAAAAGAACCTGAGTACCGCGTGTTATCGGCGGACGGTCTAAATAAATTTGAATATGTACTTATTTGTTACTCTTGCCGTTGATATCATCATCTACTCGAGCTCTGTCCCGTGTTAATTTTATACAAACAACAAACTTAAAGGGTATATATAATATATAGGTAGGATGCCTTAGAGAAATATATTTTATATTAAAAATAATCACAACTCGCTGTCGGGTCGTTTGTCAGAGTTCCTTTCATAGCGCTCGCGATTGTTTTTATTTTTATAATCAAGAAACAATCGCGAATCGAGACTTAACGAGCAATTACGTTTTGTCCATACGTGCAGACAACAGTGCGATGCCCGAGCATGCAGGTCGGGTATCAATTAAATCGACGGTCGAATCGAAACTGCGTTATGAATATTCACATGGTTCGAGACGAGAAGAGACACGCCCTCGCGAACTGGCCAGAAATAAAAGAGGTCCTGGTGGCGGATTCAATAGCCCCCATTAGAAGCCATTACGTGCCAATAAATAACGTGAGAGAGACAGTCCGGCTATCGTCCGAGGTAACTCATGTCGGTGTAATGATCACTAATAGAAATGATGATAAACACATATTAAACGTATAAAGTACGAAAAATGTAACTGCTTGCACGTAATAAGATTTCAGTTCTTATGTTACATCCCAGCGAATAGTTTAATAATAACATGCATGACGATACTCTGAACGCATTATAGAAGGAGATATTTATGAAATGTTTATGTTTACTTACGTCAACACACACGAGTAAAGTAACACCTACTAATAATTCAAAACAACACTAAAATAAAAATAGGAGATAGACATAAAATATCCAATTGAAAGTTGACGCCATCGACGAATTAATTATCGCCGCTTAGCGTTATGATGAACGCGCGGTCGGGTCATTTTGGAGTGAGGACGAGATTATTATATCACGATTGCATCGTTAATATTATGTTTCCTTAAGCGGGCATGGGAGAGATCCCACGAGCGAGCCGTGGTGTCAATTTCCATTAATACGGCCATTATCGTGGACGGTGCATAAATCGTTCGCAGCTCCGACCACCGGCCGAAAGCATTCGCGTCGTGCGTCGCATACTCGCCGCGGCTGTCTCTATGAGTACTTACGACAATTTACCTAATTGCCGTCACTATTTCTTAATAACATGCGTCTCGTATGCATTTAAAGTGACTGATCTCGTATGATGTGGAAGAACTTCATTGTTAAGCCGTAATCATACACTTTGCATACTCCGTCTGATTTAACCCTAAAATTTAAATGTGTACGAGTGCGTGTACGCAATTTACAGGCAAGGCTATCTTTTTGGACTTTTATTTGATAAAGGAACAATTATAGGACGTTTTAAACTTTCGTGATTTTCACTCATAGTCAAAATACCACAAACGGGACTTATCACGCTAAAACACACGAGTAATATTTACCTCGACGTTTCAACCACATTACAGTGGCCGTGGTCACGAGTAGACTCAATTATAGGACTGCAAAACTGCAATGAGTTTTGTATTGTTTGTATATAGGTATATGTAAATTAAGGGCTGCATTCAGTACGCACGAGAATGTTTATTTCATCACTATCATCACACATTGACATTTTATTTTAACAAACTTTTTGTTTTAATTGTCTGCATGCAAGAAGATATGTAAAAATATAACTATCCCTTAATTTTAAGATAAACTTCTGCTCAAATATTTTAATTAACTCATTTCCAAGTGGGTAATTTGTTTGGGCGGTCGCCAACTCGCAGCTTCTATTTATATATACGCACTTTCGGTTGCAACAATGTTACCAAGAATTTAGCAATTAGTGGACTAAATCTGAGTAAACTGACAGAAAATGTACCTACGCAGTAGGTAAGCCAAATTATTTAAACATAAGTGAGTTAATGTTTCTCAACGAATATGATTAATCCTTCATTTGGTTTTTTCTGTGTTCAGCAATAGGTTATCGATCAGTTGACATACTTTTATGAGTTGTCAAAAACACCTATAGGTTTTGCATTGCACTTACTTCCTAATTCTGAACTGTGCCGTCATCAGTCATTAGGTAGTCAATTCAATTAACTATTTATGAATTAAAAGTTACTTAAGGAGGTACTGATGTGCCAACTTGATGAACACATGACGCACACACGCACACTCACACACACTCACTCTCGTGTATTTATCGTGATAAATCCCGTTTAACTATGAGTGAAAATCACGAAAGTTTTTTTCACAATACGTATTGTATGGGGATTGAATGAAATTTTCCGTTTCTTATGTTTCCTATATATCTTGTGAAAATTTCCAGAAATGTCCGAAAACTTCTCCAACTTTTTGGCAACTTTGTATAACTTGCACAAACTTGATACCTACTTAAGATCAAATTTTCCAGTTCATTGACAAATTTATCTGGTTACTCTAGTTAAAAATAATAGCAGATTGTACAACAAGAGCATAAAACGAGCTATTTTACCCGAGAAGTTCATATAGGCACCCGAGACGGTACGGCGAGGGTGGATAGACACGTCGAGGGGAAATGAGGTTATT
>NW_027413015.1:38435-95384 GCF_025370935.1 Choristoneura fumiferana
TGTGTCTGTCTGTGTGTCTGTCTGTGTGTCTGTCTGTGTGTCTGTCTCGTGTGTTGTCTGTGTGTCTGTCTGTGTGTCTGTCTGTGTGTCTGTCTGTGTGTCTGTCTGTGTGTCTGTCTGTGTGTCTGTCTGTGTGTCTGTCTGTGTGTCTGTCTGCGTGTCTGTCTGTGTGTCTGTCTGTGTGTCTGTCTGTGGCACCGTAGCTCTTAAACGGGTGGACCGATTTGAATGCGGTTTTTTTTTATTAAAAGCAGGTTTTCTAGCGATGGTTGTTAGACATGTTTTATCAAAATCGGTTCAGCCGTTTCAAGATCATCAGTTCTTTTGTTCGCTGCGGTAGGAATTTTAGACGCATAACGGGTATTTACTTTACTTCCAAACATATTTGGGACCTAAAATTTGAAATACCCATATATGCTATATAACTATGCAAGATTATGGAATTCTCGGCCTGATGCTGCAGCCAGGATATCCAGAATGCTAGTAGGTAAACTCTTGATAAAATCATAGCAGATATATCGTGTTTGGATTCGTTTCGATCAGTATTTGATTCTACATACAATGCAATGGTGGCAACAGGATGAGCTGATGCTGCAGCCAGGACATCCAGCACACTAGTACACTCTATTAAAAATAGTAGCACATATGTCGTGTTTGGATTCTTTTTGATCAGTAGATTCTACATACAATGCAGTGGTGGCAACAGGACGAGCTGATGCTGCAGCCAGGATATCCAGTATACCAGTATACTCTTGGAAAAATAATAGCAGATATGTTGTGTTTGATTCCTTTTGATCAGTATTTGATACTACATACAAAGCAATGGTGGCAACAAGATGAGCTGATACTGTAGCCAGGATATCCAACACACTAGTACACTTTTAAAAATAATATACCTACCAAAGTTTAAAAAACATGAAATAAAAAAACTTAAATTTAAAATTAAAAAAACCCCCGACTTAAAAAAACGCCGCCAAAAAAGACAACTAAAAAGTAAAAAATAATTATGCATACTTATATTTCTAGCACTCATATAATTAACTTAGATAACTTTGCGGAAATCAAGCATAGTCCCGCGGAATAGGGATAACGAATCTTCGCCGATGAAGTCGCGGGCAAAGCTAGGTAGTACATAATATTTTTAAATTTTTAATTTCTTTGCGGCTTTTTTTTGCGGGCTTTGTGTCGGGGGTTTAATTGTTTTTTATTTATGTTTTTAACTTTGGCACTTATAATATTCAGTATATTATTGTAGTGCATAATTATTTTTACTTTTTAGTTGTCTTCTTTGGCGGCGTTTTTTTGTCGGCGTTTTTTTTCGGGCGTTTTTTTAAGTCGGGGTTTTTTAAATTTTAAATTTATTGTTTCATAATCATTGTACCCGTAACTTCCCTAGATACCCTGACTAGGGTTGTAAGTGATCAATAACTCCCAAAATATTTAGGCGCACGCGAAGCGAACGAGGGTGCTTATAGTTCGCGGGTGTAATTGATCATTTACACTCGAGTTGAACACTACTTTTCATCTCGTCACAAATGCGAGTAAATATAGAAAAACCAATATAAATGTATACGCAATTTGTAACAGCGGAAGTAAATTTATCGCGCCAAACCGTCTTTTGTTTTTAGGGTTCCGTACCCAAAGGGTGCCAACGGGACCCTATTACTGAGACTCCGCTGTCTGTCTGTCTGTCTATCTGTCCGTCTGTCACAGGGCTCTATCTCTGAAGCCGTAAAAGTTAGACACTTGAAATTTTCACAGATTATGTATTACTATGGCCGCTATAACAACAAATACTAAAAATAAAGTAAAGTTACAAATTAAAGGGGGTCGTCATACAAGAAACGTGTTTTTTCAGCGTTTTTTGGTTGCTAGACGTTATTAGCCACTACGTGACTAGCTATTTCGGTTGAATATTTACCTTTTAAGTTTGCGATTTTGATGTTTTATAAAAGCTTCGATAATATTATATATTTTTATTCGTTTTTGAGCAAAATTAATAAAGCAATTTATGAACCATAAACCTCAATGAAGCCAACTTTGATAAAGCGCTCGCCAAATTCACACCGTATAATCACTGTTTACTTATTGTTTTTTACACTAAAAAAATCATACTAAGTATTTAACACTATTTACAAGGTTTATAATACAGTTTAAAATTTATTCACACTAGTCGAGCTTCTTATTATTTAATTACACAACATACGAAGTCCGCCGAATTTCCCGCGAATGAACAGAGTTGACAGATTTTTTTTTGATCCGCGCGCGGCGCTTTTAGGGCAATGGATTCAGAAGCAAACAGCCAGAACCAAAGAGGATGAGAATTCAAATTGTTTTTTATTCGAAATACTTGCACAAGTGCTTACGGCGATATTTTTAGAAGCTTTTCTTTAGCTTGCCCTGTTTGTTTATTTATTTATTTATTGTTTGTTTGGGTCAAATCTTGGAAGCTAAATTTGACCCACTTCCAGTGGTCCGATCGACTTGAAATTTGGCATACTTATGTAAATTTGGTGACAATACAATAATCTGGTAGTGACATCTTGGTGGTCCTGCCAGGATCGTCTCTGCAGGAGGGAACTCCTCAATAGTTAATAGTACCGACTTGAAATTTGGTACAGATATGTAGTTTAGACGACAATGCAAGTACAGTCAACAAAAAGTACATTCGGCAAAAAAAGCTTGTATTAAAAATTAAATTTTTAACAAAAACTTATTACAAGCATTATAATTATTTGCAGTGTAGGGAATGTAACTATGTTTGCTCGGGTGGAATCTTTCAACTCAAATTTGAAGTGGATATCTTCAACCGATTGAGCTGAAATTTTAAACGCATGTTGAATCCGATGACAATGCAATATTATTATAACATGGAGTTGATCTGATGATAAAGCTAGCGAGTGACCATAGGAACACTGTGATAAACGACACGACCGCATCCAGTTTGGACTCGTTTGTCGTCTAGACGAGTACTTTGGTAACCAGGGGCATAAAGTACAGTCAGCAAAAAAAAACTTATATTAGAAGAATTTTAAGAAAAACTTTTACTGAACTGTTTACGGAACCCTTCATGTACGAGTCCGACTCGCACTTGACCAATTTTTTTATTTAAATGGCCTCGCACATGGCTTTGGCACATTCAGCCAGCACTGGCCAGCAGCATTATGTTAGCATGGAGGTTTGGAGGTAAGTATTACGCATTACAATCTCCTTGTTTACCAGTTCGTAAATACAAAGAAGCACCATTCTATTTTTAAATTTACTTACATCCCTAAAGATACAACACGGATTTCAAAGTAAATGCAACCTACTTTCAGAGCTTAAGTGATGAAAAGAATATAAATGATCATATCGTTGCTTAAATACAAAAGGGCCACAAGTCAAAAAAAAATGCTATTTAACGTGCAACTATTGCATTAAAAACAATGATTTTTTTTTTATTTGTGGCCCTTTTGTATTTAAGCAGCGATATATCCTTGCTAATTGTTTCATTTTGCTGTGACTTATTTTGAAGTGTGTTTCAATAAAAAAAATATTGAAGACATGAATTATTGTAGAATTGTTCAGGATCATTTAAAATTACCTTCTTTCTAATGTTATAAAAAAAACTAAGTATAGTCGATTTGTAATTTCAATCAATAATAAAATCATTGTTCCATAATATATCTTTTGAATCTCGAATATTACAATCGATTTGAGAATCAAAATCGAGTCAAACTTAGATTGTTTATGAATTAAAAAAACTATAACAGCTGTCATTGTCAGTCATACCACAAACTCGAAAATGCAGGTATTTCTGTACAGTCACCAGCATTAATATCTGCCACAGCGGAGCAAGCAAAAATATCTGACACGTACTTCCGTAGAAATAGAGTCGTATCAGATATTTATGCATTGTACATATTGGTGCTGGTGATGTACATAGGTATAAAAACTTATGATATATGCATGTAGATAATTATGTATGCGGCTGTACATAATAAGGCATTATGTATCAGTCACGTAACTAACTATTATGTAGCATTTATACTGTTTCATTTTTAGAAATTTGGAAATATATCAGTAGCCGTTTTTTTTAATCCAGCCGAATTTTAAGGTTAAAAACATACAGTACATACATAACTTCGCTACAATGTTTTTAATTTCTTTCCTAATTTGGGGCAGCGATAACAATTTATACAAATCGTAGTTGTTCATTTTACCTTACTTGACATTAAAGTAACAGTCTTTTTTTACAAGCTTTTATTTAGTTTTACCTGTCCCGTTGTCTGCCTGTCTGTCTGTCTGTAGTCAAATCTTGAAAGTTAAATTTGATCAATTTCCAGCAGTCAGACTGACTTGAAATTTGGAATACTTATGTGAATTGCGTGACAATACAATAATCTAGTAGTGACATCCTGGTAGTCCAGCCAAGACCGCCTCCGCTGGACGGAACTCTTCAACGGTTAATAGCATCGACTTGGAATTTGGTATGCAACTGTAGTTTCGGTGACAATGCAAGTACAGTCAACAAAAAGTGCAGTCAGCAAAAAAAGCTTGTATTAAAAATGAAATTTTTATAGTTAGGTTATTTGTGTTTCATGTTTGGAGTCTTTTCTTTCTTTCTAATAAATTTACTTCGATTCGTTCGTTCATCCGGTGCGCTCAGATTGGTGGATTATTATAAGCGCCGGCGCAGCCGATCAGCGTCTCATACTTTGTTAGAACTCAGCGCGGGAGCACGCTCGCCCTCGTATCAAGCGGGGGCGACGTGTGTCGCGTCGCGTCTCCGCGACAATATAATTAATTTAAATTGTATTTAATTTAGTTAAATCTTTGTGAGGACCTGATGGTGCTTTCCTAATCTCGAATCAGTGCTAATTCCCCGAATCCGGTAAGTGTGGAACGAACGGTTATTGTTTTAATTATAAATATAAGGTAGTTTTACTCTGCGCAGCGTAACGTATTTGTTTGTGCAATTAATACATAGTATTATGTGTTGAAGAATAAACTTTTGCTTGTTCTCTTTGTTAGTGCTTTGCACGAATAATTTAATGATAAATTGCTACCTGTTTTAATTGTAAATTCGAGCTGCCGTTATTATTTAAATTGCGTAAAATCCTTGAATGTGCGAATTACTACATTCCTGCTTTCTGCTTTCCCAAATATTGAACCATGGCATATCGTTACTCCTAGCAGCAGTTCCTCACGCTTTGCTTCGGCACGGGTCACAATCAGCGGAGAGTGTCCGGCTACGTTGTTAACACGGTGTACCTATTCTCAGGGGGCTACGCTCGGGGTACCGGTACCAGAAGATCTGGGGGTCGGAGCGTTTCGACCGCTGGTGTTACTGGTCTTCGCGCCGGGCAACAGGGGAGTGCTGCGTGAAAGGGAAAGCAACCACAACCACAGAATTTACGCCCTTGTTACTTGAAAACCGAATAATTAACGTAAATAAGTTAGCGGTATTATTCGCAGCGGGCACCTTTTGGCCGTAGGGGCGATAATGTTTAAATTTTCCTATTCTTTAACTAGGAACCAGTCTTAACCACGAAAGGTGACACTCTCCATTCGGCAACTTATTTTTTTTTACCGAGGATCCCGTACCATCGATGCATACAAAGTTATGGTACTTACCTAGTAATCCTAAACTACCTGTTGACCTTTGGTCCAATTAATAACTGGATCGTCGTGCTTTCTTTTTTCTCTCTTCCTCTACCTCTTCCTCTGACAAAGGAGGCAACGCTCAAATTATATCGGCTAGTAAATTTTGCGCCTGATCTGCATGACCATGAGATTAGATGAAAATTAAATGGACTTTTTCATATCTCAAGTTATTTTGTTTAACTTCCATTTTTTTTTAATTATAATTTGACAATGTAAGTAGTAAACAATCAGTATTGTTGTTCTATTTATTTCACATACTTATTATTTTGTGGCATTATTTTTAGAAATGGTTTGGTAGAGTCGTTTTTTTATGGCTTACTTATTTTAAACCTGTTCGTGTGAAACATAATCTTTTATTGAGAGTACAATGTTCGTTACCATTTATGCACTAAGTCTCATTTTCTCCACATGGGTCATCGTGCTCTGCACTTTCTACCTTCCCGTCTTGTTTCTCATTTCCCTCTTCCTGTTTCTATGACAAAGAATGGCAACGCTCTTATTTTATCGGCTGGAAAATTTTGCACCTGTTCTGCATGACCGTCCGATTATCCTTTATGGTCATAGGCTAGTGTTATTATGGTTTCGGCGATATTAATAAATAGTTCCACGACAAACAAGGAACTTGTTTCCTTAAAATCGCCAATGCTCTGAGGTAGAACTTTCTCACCAGTTTGTGTTTATCTTTGAAACACTACCACCTAGCAATGAAATTAGTGAATTGGCACACGTCGGTATAGCCATATAAAACAGTACGGTAATGTTTCAGTGTTAATACAGGCATACGTGCGGGTAAAGCTCTACATTCGGCAACTTATTTTTTTTTCACCAAAGATCCCGTGCATACGAGGTTATGGCATCTAGTGATCCTAAAACACCTGTTTACCTTTGGTCCAATAAATAACTGGCAACGGATTCATACTAGATAGTACAAGTACAGCTCTACGTAATGTCTTACGGAGTTTTTGCTTGGCTCGTCTTTACCGTGACATACTTACATATTTGCGGCAACGCAGGTACAATCTAGCAATACGTTTTTTTAAAAAGGTTTATTATTATATAAATGTTAAATAGTATTTTTGGTATTTAATTGTACCCATAAGAATTTGTGTCAGTTGCCTTATTTATGTAACGTGTATTGTACCGTACAATACAATACAATACAATAACTCTTTATTGCACACCAATACAGTAAACAGTACAGAGAACACAAGTATATACATAGAGATTTTCTAAGGTAAGCAATAGGCGGCCTTATCGCTTCAGAGCGATCTCTTCCAGGCAACCTTTACAATGGACAGAAATAAGGAATACATTTTAGCAGGTGGTGCAATTTACCGTATTACTTATTTTTAGATATTTTTTTTAACCGACCTATTTTGAAACCTGTTTGTTCGTATAACGGGTGTGGCCTGTAATATGAGCAAAAAATTAAAACATAGATCAAACAAGTATAATGGCAAATAGCCTTTTTGCTATTTATGACTCATAAGAATTTGTGTCAGTATCCTTATTTATGTAACATGTATTGTACCTACCGTACAATTTTTAGTTTTTTTTTTAAGCCGACTGATTTTGAAACCATTTTGTTCGTATAGAATATAATCTTCATAGACACTTTCTAAAATCATATTATCCGTACCGTATTGTGCCATGAAATTTATTATGATTTATATGTGCTGTGATAGGAGACTGTGTGCAAAATATCTAGGTCGATTGCCTCGATTGATCGCGTGGACCTATTCAACCGGTCTGTTTCTTGTTGCAAACGCTGAGAAAAGATCAAAATTAAATAGACCTTTTCACATCTTAAAGATTGTAATTTTTTACTTTTTATATTTACGATTTATGTTACATGATATTTTGCGATATTATTTTTAGGAGGAATGGCTCAGTGGAGTCGTTTTTTTATGGCTTACTGATTTTAGACCTGTTCGTATTAAACACAATATTTTATTGAGCGTCCAATAATTGTTATCTTTTATGCACAAAATCTTATTTTCTTGTTCCGGATCGTCGTGCTCTACACTTTCTACCTTCCCATCTTGCCTTCTCTTTTCCCTCTTCTACCTCTTCCTATGACAATGAAGGCAACGCTCTTATTTTATCGACTAGAAATATTCGCGCCTGCTCTGCATGACCGTCTGATTGTCCGTTGTGGTCATAGGCCAATGTAATTATGGCTTCGGCGATTGTACTAAATTGTTCCGTTTAAAATCGCCAACGCTCTGAGGAACTTTCTCACCAATTTTTGTTTGTCATTGAAATACTTTCACCTGGCAATTATATTTGTGAAATGGCACACGTCTAGCCATATAAAACATAACGGTAATGTTTCGTGTTATTCATTAACATAAACGTAGATTTAATCAAAAGATTGTATTTTTAATTGTACCGCATTTTCTGAATAAATCATTATTATTATTATTATTATATATAATCACAGAATACAGCCAGATAATGCTGGAGGCTCGTAACCTGTCCAAACGCTTGTGCAATCGCATCAAATCCGTTTTGTCACCAAATTAGATTTAAATATTTTTGATTATAAATATGTATGTTAGTCTGTAAGGTATTTATTGTATGGGCTAAGTTGCCTGAAATAAATGAATTTATTATTATTATTATTAAGTAGAGCTTTGTCAGAGTCGCATACGTATTCTGCATGTATGGCATGCGAACGTTCAGATTTTAGAATAATTCTCAGCCACATCAGAATATCATTAGTGCTACGTGTAGACGACAGCATTTGACAGACGAAAGCAGTATTGTTGTCTACTCGTGTTAACATTCGATACAGGTATACACACGAGCGGTATATATATATATATATTTCACCAATAATTCAAGGCTCTGTGTAGGCCACAACGCCCGCTTACTAATTGTATCTATAAAAAAATCTTGTTTTATTCATGTTACATGTATTGAATTGTATTATTTTGAGAAATATATCGGTAGTCGTTTTATTTTAAGCCAACTGATTTTGAAATCTGTATTGAATAAAATCTTAGTGCTATGACATTTATTATTATAATTTATTTGAAATGTGATAGAAGATTGTCTGCAACTAGGTCGATTGCCTCGATTGATCGCGTCGACCGATGGAACCGTTCTGTTTTTCGTCGCAAACGGTGTGTTTAGATGAAAATTAAATTTAGTTTTTCACATCCCAAGTTTTTTTATCACTTTCGTTTTATTTTTCATTGTGATTTGATAATCAGTATTGTTGTCCTATGTCTTATGGCATTATTTTTAGAAATGGTTTGGTAGAGCCGTTTTGAACCTTATTTTTTTGATATTTTAATTTTAACCTGTTCGTATGAAACATAATCTTTTATTGAGAGTTTCTATAATCATGTGCGCGCCGTATTCTGCGGTATAGATAGTAAAGGCTGTCTATAACAAGAGCTGGGTCGCTTGCCTCTATTTCTTGCGACGTATAATTAAACAGCTCTACTTTTTCGTTGCAAATGATGACGATTTTTTTAAATTATTATCTACAAAACGGGGATGAATTCTTATATTTGGTTTTGTATCCGAGAAAGTGTGCATTTAGAGCATTTAGAACAATGTGTAAGTATATTTTTTCATTCAAGATAGTACTCGTCCAAACACAACTAACATCTAAGGACGCGAAGTGAACATTTCACACTTCACCACCCTGAAAATTGTATGTCATCGAGTCAGGACGTATAACCAGCGACCAATCGTCATCATTTGCAACGAAAAAGTAGAGCTGTTTAATTATACGTCGCAAGAAATAGAGACAAGCGACCCAGCTCTTGTTATAGACAGCCTTTACTATCTATACCGCAGAATACGGCACTCACGTGATTATAGAAACTCTCAATAAAAGATTATGTTTCATACGAACAGGTTTAAAATCAGTAAGCCATAACAAAAGGGCTCTACCAAATCATTTCTAAAAATAATGCCATAAGACATAGGACAACAATACTGATTATCTACTACTCACATTTATCAAATCACAATGAAAAATAAAACGAAAGTGATAAAAAAACTTGGGATGTGAAAAACTAAATTTAATTTTCACCTAAACACACCGTTTGCGACGAAAAACAGAACGGTTCCATCGGTCGATGCGATCAATCGAGGCAATCGACCTAGTTGCAGACAATCTTCTATCACATCTCAAATAAATTATAATAATAAATGTCATAGCACTAAGATTTTATTCAATACAGATTTCAAAATCAGTTGGCTTAAAATAAAACGACTACCGATATATTTCTCAAAATAATACAATTCAATACATGTAACATGAATAAAACAAGATTTTTTATGGATACCATTAGTTAGCGGGCGTTGTGGCCTACACAGAGCCTTGAATTAATGGTGAAAAAAATATATATATATATAAGTCGCCAAATCATTGCCCGCTCGTGTGTATGCCTGTATCGAATGTTAACACGAGTAGACAACAATACTGCTTTCGTCTGTCAAATGCTGTCGTCTACACGTAGCACTGATGATATTCTGATGTGGCTGAGAATTATTCTAAAATCTGTGAACGTACGCATGCCATAAGAATACGTATGCGACTCTGACAAAGCTCTACTTAATAATAATAATAATAAATTAATTTATTTCAGGCAACTTAGCCCATACAATAATTATCTTACAGACTAACATACCTATTTATAATCAAAAATATTTAAATCTAATTTGGTGACAAAACGGATTTGATGCGATTGCACAAGCGTTTGGACAGGTTATGAGCCTCAAGCATTATCTGGCTGTATTCTGTGATAATTATGTTAATGAATAACACCGAAACATTACCGTCCTATTTTATATGGCTAAACGTGTGCCATTTCACAAATATGATTGCCAGGTGAAAATATTTTAATGACGAACAAAATTTGGTGAGAAAGTTCCACCTAAGAGCGTTGGCGATTTTAAACGGAACAATTTAGTACAATCGCCAAAGCCATAATAACATTGGCCTATGACCACAACGGACAATCAGACGGTCATGCAGAGCAGGCGCGAATTTTTCTAGTCGATAAAATAAGAGCGTTGCCTTCTTTGTCATAGGAAGAGAAAGAGGAAAAAGAGAAGGCAAGACGGGAAGGTAGAAAGTGTAAAGCACGACGATCCGGAACAAGAAAATAAGGTTTTGTGCATAAAAGATAACAATTATTGGACTCTCAATAAAATATTGTGTTTAATACGAACAGGTCTAAAATCAGTAAGCCATAAAAAAACGACTCCACTGAGCCATTCCTCCTAAAAATAATACCGCAAAATATCATGTGACATAAATCGTAAATATAAAAAGTAAAAAATAACAATCTTAAAGATGTGAAAAAGTCTATTTAATTTTGATCTTTTCTCAGCGTTTACACCAAGAAACAGACCGGTTGAATAGGTCGACGCGATCAATCGAGGCAATCGACCTAGATATTTTGCGCACAGTCTCCTATCACAGCACATATAAATCATAATAAATTTCATGGCACAATACGGTACGGATAATATGATTTTAGAAAGTGTCTATAAAGATACTATACGAAAAAAATTCTATACGAACAAAATTGTTTCAAAACCAGTCGGCTTAAAAAAAAAACTTGAAAATTTTACGGTACAATACATGTTACATAAATAAGGATACTGACACAAATTCTTATGGGTCTTAAATAGCAAAAAGGCTATTTGCCATTATACTTGTTTGATCTATGTTTTATTTTTTTTTCGTATTACAGGCCACATTTATATAATAATAAACCTTTTTAAAAAAACGTATTGCTAGATTGTACCTGCGTTGCCGCAAATATGTAAGTGTGTCACGGTAAAGACGAGCCGAGCAAAAACTCCGTAAGACATTACGTAGAGCTGTACTTGTACTATCTAGTATGAATCCGTTGCCAGTTATTTATTGGACCAAAGGTAAACAGGTATTTTAGGATCACTAGGTGCCATAACCTCGTATGCACGGGATCCTTGGTGAAAAAAAATTAAGTTGCCGAATGTAGAGCTTTGCCCGCACGTATGTCTGTATCAACACTGAAACATTACCGTCCTGTTTTATACGGCTAGACAGACGTGTGCCAATTTACTAATTTCATTGCTAGGTGGAAGTGTTTCAATGATAAACACAAACTGGTGAGAAAGTTCTACCTCAGAGCGTTGGCGATTTTAAGAAAACAAGTTAATTGTTTGTCGTGGAACAATATATTAATATCGCCGAAACCATAATAACATTGGCTTATGACCATAACGGACAATCGGACGGTCATGCAAAGCAGGTGCAAAATTTTCCAGCCGATAAAATAAGAGCGTTGCCATTCTTTGTCATAGAAACAGGAAGAGGGAAATGAGAAACAAGACGGGAAGGTAGAAAGTGTAGAGCACGACGACCCATGTGGAGAAAATGAGGTTTAGTGCATAAATGGTAACGAACATTGTACTCTCAATAAAAGATTATGTTTCACACGAACAGGTTTAATATAAGTAAGCCATAAAAAAACGACTCTACCAAACCATTTCTAAAAATAATGCCACAAAATAATATATGACATAAATAGAACAACAATACTGATTATTTACTACTTACATTGTCAAATTATAATAAATAAAAAATGGAAGTTAACAAAATAACTTGAGATGTGAAAAAGTCCATTTAATTTTCATCTAATCTCATGGTCATGCAGATCAGGCGCAAAATTTTCTAGCCGATATAATTTGAGCGTTGCCTCCTTTATCAGAGGAAGAGGTAGAGGAAGAGAGAGAAAAGAAAGCACGACGATCCAGTTATTTATTGGACCAAAGGTCAACAGGTAGTTTAGGATCTCTAGGTAAGTACCATAACTTTGTATGCATCGATGGTACGGGATCCTCGGTTAAAAAAAATTAAGGTGCCGAATGGAGAGTGTCATCTTTCGTGGTTAAGACTGGTTCCTAGTTAAAGAATAGGAAAATTTAAACATTAACGCCCCTACGGCCAAAAGGTGCCCGCTACGAATAATACCGCTAACTTATTTACGTTAATTAATCGGTTTTCAAGTAACAAGGGCGTAAATTCTGTGGTTGTGGTTGCTTTCCCTTTCACGCAGCACTCCCCTGTTGCCCGGCGCGAAGACCAGTAACACCAGCGGTCGAAACGCTCCGACCCCCAGATCTTCTGGTACCGGTACCCCGAGCGTAGCCCCCTGAGAATAGGTACACCGTGTTAACAACGTAGCCGGACACTCTCCGCTGATTGTGACCCGTGCCGAAGCAAAGCGTGAGGAACTGCTGCTAGGAGTAATGACGATATGCCATGGTTCACAGTCAAAACGGAGTTACACATTCAAGTATTAAACTCAATTTAAGTAATAACGGCAGCTCGAATTTATAATTAAAACAGGTAGCAATTTATCATTAAATTATTCGTGCAAAGCACTAACAAAGAGAACAAGCAAAAGTTTATTCTTCAACACATAATACAATGTATTTATTGCACAAATAAATACGTTACGCTGCGCAGAATAAAACTACCTTATATATATAATTTAAAAAATAACCGTTCATTCCACACTTACCGGATTCGGGTATTAGCACTGATTCGAGATTAGAAAAGCACCATCAGGTCCTCACAAAGATTTAACTAAATTAAATACAATTTAAATTAATTATACTGTCGCGGAGACGCGACGCGACGCACGTCGCCCCCGCTTGATACGAGGGTGAGCGTGTTCCCGCGCTGAGTTCTAACAAAAAATGAGATGTTGACCGGCTGCGCCGGCGCTTATAATAATCCACAGGTCTGAGCGCACCGAATGAACGAACGAATCGAAGTAAATTTATTAGAAAGAAAGAAAAAAAATCCAAACGTGAAACACAAATAACCTAACTATAAAAAAATCATTTTTAATACAAGCTTTTTTTGCTGACTGTACTTTTTGTTGACTGTACTTGCATTGTCACCCAAACTACATTTGCATACCAAATTTCAAGTCGATGCTATTAACCGTTGAAGAGTTCCGTCCAGCGGAGACGGTCCTGGCTGGACTACCAGGATGTCACTACTAGATTATTGTATTGTCACGCAATTCACATAAGTATTCCAAATTTCAAGTCAATCTGACTACTGGAAGTTGATAAAATTTAACTTTCAAGATTTGACTACAGACAGACAGGCAGACAACGGGACAGGTAAAACTAAATAAAGCTTGTTACTACTTTAATGTCAAGTAAGGTAAAATTAACAACTACGATTTGTATAAAATAATGGTTATCGCTGCCCCAAATTAGGAAAGAAATTAAAAACATTTTAGCGAAGTTATGTACCTATGTACTGTATGTTTTTAACCTTAGAATTCGGCTGGATTAAAAAAAAACGGCTACCGATATATTTCCAAATTTCTAAAAATGAAACAGTATAAATACATGCTACATAATAGTTAATTACGTGACTGATACATAATGCCTTATTATGTACAGCCGCATACATAATTTTATCTACATGCATATATCATAAGTTTTCTACAATACTTTTGTCAGAAATACCAGCATTTTCAAGTTAGTGGTATGACTGACAGTGACAGCTGTTATAGTTTTTTTAATTCATAAACAATCTAAGTTTGACTCGATTTTGATTCTCAAATCGATTGTAATATTCGAGATTCAAAAGATATATATGGAACAATGATTTTATTATTGATTATAACATTAGAAATAAGGTAATTTTAAATGATCTTGAACAATTCTACAATAATTCATGTCTTTTGGCGAGCGCTTTATCAAAGTTGGCTTCATTGAGGTTTATGATTCATAAATTGCTGTATTAATTTTGCTCAAAAACGAATAAAAATATATAATATTATCGAAGCTTTTATAAAACATCATTAAAATCGCAAACTTAAAAGGTAAATATTCAACCGAAATAGCTAGTCGTTGCTAGGCGACTCGGTCGCCTTAGCAACGGCTAATAACGTCTAGCAACAATAACGCTTTTCTTGTATAACGACCCCCTTTAATTTGTAACTTTACTTTATTTTTAGTATATAGCGGCTATAGTAAGTACATAATCTGTGAAAATTTCAAGTGTCTAACTTTTACGGTTTCAGAGATAGAGCCCTGTGACAGACGGACAGACAGACAGACAGACAAACAGACAACGGAGTCTCAGTAATAGGGTCCCGTTGGCACCCTTTGGGTACGGAACCCTAAAAACAAAAGACGGTTTGGCAGGATAAATTTTCTTCCGCTGTTACAAATTGCGTATGTATACATTTACGAGTATGTTGGTTTTTCTTTATTTACTCGCATTTGTGACGAAATGAAAAGTAGTGTTCAACTCGAGTGTAAATGATCAATTACACCCGCGAACTATAAGCACCCTCGTTCGCTTCGTTTGCGCCTAAATATTTTGGGAGTTATTGATCACTTATAACCCTAGTCAGGGAATCTAGGGAAGTTACGGGTACAATGATAATGAAACAATAAATTTAAAATTTAAAGAACCCCCGACTTAAAAAACGCCCGAAAAAAAAACGCTGACAAAAAAACGCCGCCAAAAAAGACAACTAAAAAGTAAAAAATAATTACGCACTACCAAGCTGTTGCCCGCGACTTCATCTACGAAGAATTCGTTTATCCCTATCCCGCGGGGACTATGCTGATTTCCCGCAAAATTATCCTAAGTTAATTTAGTATCAGTACCTAGAAATATAAGCATGCATAATTATTTTTTACTTTTTAGTTGTCTTTTTTGGCGGCGATTTTTTTCGGGCGTTTTTTTAAGTCGGGGGTTTTTTAATTTAAATTTAAGTTTTTTTATTTCATGTTTTTTAAACCTTGGTAGGTATATTATTTTTTAAAGTGTACTAGTGTGTTGGATATCCTGGCTACAGCATCAGCTCATCTTGTTGCCACCATTGCTTTGTACGTAGCATCAAATACTGATCAAAAGGAATCAAACACAACATATCTGCTATTATTTTTTCAAGAGAATACTGGTATGCTGGATATCCAGGCTGCAGCATCAGCTCGTCCTGTTGCCACCACTGCATTGTATGTAGAATCAAATACTGATCAAAAAGAATCCAAACACGACATATGTGCTACTATTTTTAATAGAGTGTACTAGTGTGCTGGATATCCTGGCTGCAGCATCAGCTCATCCTGTTGCCACCATTGCATTGTATGTAGAATCAAATACTGATCGAAACGAATCCAAACACGATATAATCTGCTATGATTTTATCAAGAGTTTACCTATCAGGCCGAGAATTCCATAATCTTGCATAGTTATATAGCATGGGTATTTCAAATTTTAGGTCCCAAATATGTTTGGAAGTAAAGTAAATACCCGTTATGCGTCTAAGATTCCTACCGCAGCGAACAAACGAGCTGATGATCTTGAAACGGCTGAACCGATTTTGATAAAACATGTCTAAGAACCATTGCTAGAAAACCTGCTTTCAAATAAAAAAAACCGCATTCAAATCGGTCCACCCGTTTAAGAGCTACGGTGCCACAGACAGACACACAGACAGACACGCAGACAGACACACAGACAGACACACAGACAGACACGCAGACAGACACACAGACAGACACACAGACAGACACACAGACAGACACACATAAGGGTCAAAGTTATAACACCCCTTTTTTGCGTCGGGGGTTAAAAATACAATGACTCTTTATTGTACCTGTACCTAAAATAGTAGGTAAGCGATACAGAAACAGGTACACATAGAGAAAAAATACAAGGTAAGCAATAGGCGACCTAGTCGCTCAAGAGCGATCTTTTCCAGGCAACCTCAACCAACAACAATAGTAGTAGTGTTATTAACAATATGACTATTCACCATTTACATAACAAACCTTAAAAAAATATTGCTAGATTGTAGTAACTTACTATAGCGTTGCCACAAATAAGTGTGTCTTGGTACTCATGGTAGAGCCAGGCCTTTTAGTCAGCGGGCGCTCGCTGAGGCCTAATCGGAGCGGAGCGGACTTAAAATGTGGCATACTTATTAGTTATAAGGCATTATTATGTACGTCCCGTGACAATACATTACCTCATCTGCTAGTTAAATTTTGGTGGTCCGGCCAGTATCGTCACCGCAGGACGGAACTCTTCAACGGTTAATGGTATCGACTTGAAATTGGTACGCAAATGTAGTTTGGGTGACAATCCAAGTAGAGTCAACGTAATGTACAGTCAACAAAAAAGCCCGTTTTTTTTTAATAAAAACTTATTTATTACTAGCCTTTATTTAACTAGTCCGTTAAAGAGATCCACATCCAGTAGCCGGATTGGCTTGAAATTTGACACACTTACGTAAATCTGATGACAAAACAACAATCTGGTAGTAAAATCCTGGTGGTCCAGCCAGGCTCGCCTCCGCCGGAGGGAACTCCTCAATGGCTGATAGGACAAATACAAAACTTTGCATAATTGATCAATTTCAACGAGAAGGCGTTTATATGATACATACCAGTTGATGGTGCAGCCAGGGTCGTCTCTTCTTGAGGGAACTCCTCAACGGTTGACAGCACGCACAGATATAAAACTTTTCCACAAAAAAGTTTAATAGTATCTACCCACTTATAGTTATCATGTAAATTAAGTAATGTAATGAGTGGGGGGGGGGTAATCCCCAGTTTTGCCGACAAACTTTACATCGAATGTCATTTTATCGAAAACGTTTCAAGGAACATTAATTCTCGTAATATCGTTTGGTGTAAATTTGTTTCGAGACCTGTTCATTCCAGTTTTTTTAACCCCGACGCAAAAAGAGGGATGTTATAAGTTTGACCGCTATTATGTCTGTGTGTCTGTATGTCTATGTGTCTGTGTATCTGTCTGTCTGTGGCACCGAAGCTCTTAAACGGGTGGACCAATTTGAATGCGGTTGTTTTATTTGAAATCAGGTTTTCTAGCGATGGTTCTTAGACATGTTTCAGCAAAATCGGTTTAGCCGATTTTGAGATATTGAACTTTGAAGTGACAAAGTCGGGGGTTTTACAACATTTTGTTGACAAAAAAAAACAAAAATGGCTGTACAGAGTTTTTTTTTAACATGTTTTTGTAAGTAGTGAATAAAAATATTGAAATATGATTTTAAGCATAAGTTAGCACAAGCTTAGCAAAACTTAGCGCATACGTAGTTTTTAACCTCCGACGCAAAAAGAGGGGTGTTATAAGTTTGACCGCTATGTGTGTCTGTGTTGCTGTGTGTCTGTCTGTGGCACCGTAGCTCTTAAACGGGTGGACCCATTTAAATGCGTTTTTTTTTTATTTGAATCAAAATCGGTTCAGCCGTTTCAAGATCATCAGCTCTTTTGTTCGCTGCGGTAGGAATCTTAGACGCATAAATAGGTATTTACTTTACTTTCAAACATATTTGGGACCTAAAATTTGAAACACCCATGTATGCTATATAACTATGCAAGATTATGGAATCCTCGGCCTGATGCTGCAGCCAGGATATCCAGAACACTAGTAGATACACTTGATAAAACCATAGCAGATATATCGTGTTTGGAATCATTTTGATCAGTAATTGATTCTACATACAATGCAGTGGTGGCAACACGACGAGCTGATGCTGCAGCCAGGATATCCAGCACACCAGTATACTCTTGAAAAAATAATAGCACATATGTCGTGTTTGGATTCGTTTTGATCAGTAATTGATTCTACATACAATGCAGTGGTGGCAACACGACAAGCTGATGCTGCAGCCAGGATATCCAGCACACCAGTATACTCTTGAAAAATAACAGCACATATGTCGTGTTTGGATTCGTTTTGATCAGAAATTGATTCTACATACAATGTAGTGGTGGCAACACGACAAGCTGATGCTGCAGCCAGGACATCCAGCACACCAGTATACTCTTGAAAAAATAATAGCACATATGTCGTGTTTGGATTCGTTTTGATCAGTAATTGATTCTACATACAATGCAGTGGTGGCAACACGACGAGCTGATGCTGCAGCCAGGATATCCAACACACTAGTACACTTTTAAAAAAATAATATAAGTACCAGTTTAAAAAACATGAAATTAAAAAACTTATTAAAATTTTTAAAAAAACCCCGACACAAAAAAACGCCAGCAAAAATAAAAAACGTCCGAAAACTAAACGCCGACAAAAAAAAGCCGCCAAAAAGACAACTAAAAATTTAAAAATAATTATGTACTACCTAGCTGTTGCCCGCGACTTCATCTGCAGAGAATTCGTTTATCCCTATCCCGCGGGGCCTATGCTGATTTCCCGCAAAATCGGCCTAAGTTAATTTAGTATAAGTACCTAGTAATATTTTTTTATCTAAGCGTCGTCGGTGTTGGGGGACCGCTAAGGTTAATACGTAAAAAATATGTAACTGTAGTTTCCTGTTCACCTTAGCGGTTCCCCGACACCGACGACGCTTAGATAAAAAAAAATATTACTAGGTACTTATACTAAATTAACTTAGGCTAATTTTGCGGGAAATCAGCATAGTCCCCGTGGGATAGGGATAAACGAATTCTTCGCAGATGAAGTCGCGGGCAACAGCTAGGTAGTGCATAATTATTTTTTACTTTTTAGTTTTCTTTTTTGGCGGCGTTTTTTTTCGGACGTTTTTTTTATTTTTTCTGGCGTTTTTTTGAATCGGGGTTTTTTTAATTTTTAATTAGAAAATCTTGACACAGTCCGTTTAAAAAAAAAGTACCATGGGACACTTGACACCAATTGACCTAGTCCCAAACTAAGCAAAGCTTGTACTATGGATACTAGGCAACGGATAAATATACTGATATAGATCCATACTTATACTTATATAATATTATAAATGCGAAAGTGTGTGTGTTTGTATGTTTCTGTGTATGTTTGTCCGTCTTTCACGTCAAAACGGAGCGACGGATCGACATGATTTTTGGCATAGAGATAGTTTATGCGGTCAGAGAGTGACATAGGTTACTTTTTATTCCGGAAAAATGCCGAGTTCCCGAGGGAACAGCGCCCGATAACCGAATTCCACGCGGGCGAAGCCGCGGGCAAAAGCTAGTAAATACATACTTAAATACATATTAAACATCCAAGACCCGAGAACAAACATTCGTATTATTCATACAAATGACTGCCCCGGCCGGGAATCGAACCCGGGATCTCAAGCTTCCTAGTCAGGTTCTCTAACCACTTGGCCATCCGGTATTATAATTGCTATTTCATGACATATACTCTCGTTTACATTATGATTTGTGTTTTACAAAAATATGGTGTCCAGCACGACACGTGCGAGCACAATAAATAGGGTGGAAAGAATCAATGGACCCTGGACGGCAACTACCTTAAATTAAATCCTTTAGTTAGCTAATTGTACTGAAAGGAAACATTCCTTTATTTTTAAAATTGAACAAAACTGCATTCAAAAAATCGTCTTAACATCCCTTATCTCACCCGGGAATCGAACCAACTAAAAATTAAAAAATAAAAACTCGCTATTTTATTATTCGAATCAATAGGATTATAGTTCAGGATATAAATTGTCTAATAAACATTTGGGGTTTGTTTGCTCCGCGTTGCATAAAAAAAAACATTTTTAAACTTTTCGTCAGTAGGTACATACGCGTGTAAGAATTAATTATGCATAGATTTATTATTAACATTTAGCGATTTTCTTATAGAAGACTCAGTCTGTATAGCGTTTTTTGTTTTCAAAATTTTCAAAAATTTGTCGCTTCCTACCTTTTTTGATTTGCGATTTTCTGAAAAATTTAAAGAGATATCAAAAAACGGATTGCAGCACAAGTCAGTACTACCTAAGCATAAACTGGCACAATGTTGAAAAAAATTGATTTTCCAAAATGGCGGTGCTGAGATTTTTTTTATTTGCAATTTCTCTGAAACTATTGATGCTATCGAAAAACAGTTTTCGGCACAAGTGAGCACAAGTCTAGCACAAACTAGCATTTTTTTTTCTGATTTTTCAAAATGGCGGTGCTAAGACGTTTGTTGTTTCGCGTTTTTTATAGCCCATACCGAAAAACTGATTACAGCACAAGCTAGCACAAGTCTAGCACAACCTAGGACATACGTAATTTTTTGAAATTTTTAACACTGAGTCCAATTTATGACATAGACTTTCGTCTGAATTATGATTTGTGTTAAAAAAAAAATCTGTGTGTCATATTAGAATATGGTGTGCAGCACGTGCGAGCACAACTTAAGAACAATATATAGCGATTTTATTTTTTTCAAAATTTTCAAAAATATGTCGCTTCTTACCTTTTTTGATTTGCGATTTTCTGAAAAACTTAAAGAGATATCAAAAAACGGATTGCGGCACAAGTTAGTACTACCTTAGTACAAACTGGCACAACGTTGTAAAAATTGATTTTCCAAAATGGCGGTGCTGAGATTTTTTTTTATTTGTTATCTCTGAAACTATTGATGCTGTCGAAAAACAGTTTTCAGCACAAGTGAGCACAAGTCTGATACAAACTAGCAGATTATATATTTTTGTCGATTTTTCAAAATGGCGGTGCTAAGACGTTTGTTGTTTCGCGTTTTTTTTTCGAAACTATAAGCGATATCGAAAAACTGACTACAGCACAAGCTAGCACAAGTCTAGCACAACCTAGCACATACGTAATTTTTTGAATTTTTTGACACCGAGTCCATTTTATGACATAGACTCTCGTCTATATTATGATTTGTGTTAAAAAAAAATCTGTGTGTCATATCAGAATATGGTGTGCAGCACGTGCGAGCACAACTTAAGAACAATATATATTTTATTTTTTTCAAAATTTTCAAAAATATGTCGCTTCTTACCTTTTTTGATTTGCGATTTTCTGAAAAATTTAAAGAGATATCAAAAAACGGATTGCGGCACAAGTCAGTACTACCTAAGTACAAACTGGCACAACGTTGAAAAAATTGATTTTCCAAAATGGCGGTGCTGAGATTTTTTTTTATTTGCAATTATCTCTGAAACTATTGATGCTATCGAAAAACAGTTTTCGGCACAAGTGAGCACAAGTCTAGCACAAACTAGCAGAGTATATTTTTTTTCGATTTTTCAAAATGGCGGTGCTGAGACGTTTTTTTGTTTTTCGTTTTTAACGAAACTATAAGCGATATCGAAAAACTAATAACAGCACAAGCTAGCACAAGTCTAGCACAACCTAGCACATACGTAATTTTTTGAATTTTTTGACACCGAGTCCATTTTATGACATAGACTCTCGTCTATGTTATGATTTGTGTTAAAAAAAATCTGTGTGTCATATCAGAATATGGTGTGCAGCACGTGCGAGCACAACTTAAGAACAATATATAGCGATTTTATTTTTTTCAAAATTTTCAAAAATATGTCGCTTCTTACCTTTTTTGATTTGCGATTTTCTGAAAACTTAAAGAGATATCAAAAACGGATTGCGGCACAAGTCAGTACTACCTTAGTACAAACTGGCACAACGTTGAAAAAATTGATTTTCCAAAATGGCGGTGCTGAGATTTTTTTTTATTTGCAATTATCTCTGAAACTATTGATGCTATCGAAAAACAGTTTTCGGCACAAGTGAGCACAAGTCTAGCACAAACTAGCAGAGTATATTTTTTTTCGATTTTTCAAAATGGCGGTGCTGAGACGTTTTTTTGTTTTTCGTTTTTTAACGAAACTATAAGCGATATCGAAAAACTGATAACAGCACAAGCTAGCACAAGTCTAGCACAACCTAGCAAAACTTTTTTTTAAAATTTGGACAAAGTGGCGGTGCTAGCCCAAAAAAAAGTTTTTTGAAATATCTTTCCGTTAACTGGAATTTTCAAAAATTGATAGCAGCACAAGCTAGCACAACCCTAGCACAACCTAGCACAACCATTTGTTTTTCGAATTTCCAAAATGGCGGTGCTAACTTCACTCACATAATTGTAACGCCTTTTTATATTAATTTATTCGTGGCAACCATGGTATTATGTGATGACAAATTAATATTACAGTGCTACACGGACCCTGCAAGGGCCAAGCAACAACTGAGACTTTGGACGACCGAATGGCCAAGTGGTTAGAGAACCTGACTAAGAAGCTTGAGGTCCCGGGTTTGATTCCCGGCCGGGGCAGATATTTATATGAATAATACGAATGTTTGTTCTCGGGTCAAGGATGTTTAATATGTATTTAAGTATGTATTTATCTATATAATTATGTTTATCATTTGCCTAGTGTCCATAGTACAAGCTTTGCTTAGTTTGGGACTAGGTCAATTGGTGTCAGTGCCCCATGATTATCCCTTAACCACCTACGTGCGGTCTCTCAGACCTTAGCAGATTTAAAAATGATAATAATTCGATGCAATCGCGGCGCACAAACTTCTAGTGACCTTGTACCTTTTCCTGGGGGCCAATCAATGGCCGCCATGTGGTCGACAAGTTTGTTGGCGACAACGGTCTCAGAGACCGTAGGTAGGTGGTTGCGTAATATTCTTACGTGGTCTCCCAGACCGAACGCAGGTGGTTGTGTGTGTTTTATTTGTTAACATTTTTAATATAATTAAAAAATAAAAAATTTTATTTTTTAGTAAAACATGCCTCCTAGTAACACAGTCACTAAAGATAAATAAATAAATAAATAAATATCACGGGACAATTCACACCAATTGACCTAGTCCCAAAGTAAGCTTAGCAAAGCTTGTTAAAATAAGTGTCATCATTGAATGCAAGAGACTAATTTGTCTCGAATGTTCGAAAAATTATTATCGATTGCCGACAAAAATGGTTGTTTTGAGGGTTTCCAATTTTATAAAAATAAAATGTCCCTGTAAAATTAAATCAGTTAAATAACTTAGTTGATCATTCAATTTGATGAAACTTTAATAATAATCTTTATATTATGTTCCTATATTTTGAGATCTCATATCCCCTTCGGGTAAGTAATTTTACAGTAGGGATAAGAGAAGTACTGAAATGTGTTAAGTTTATGAAAAAATCTATTTGTTTAATTAATTAGGATGCGGTCAGAAATGAGGTTAGGCTTTGACTTTTTACAAATACTGTATTACAAAAGGTACAGAGTTAAAATTATTATTTTTAATAAAAACGCGTGCGCGCGCGAGAGTCGTTGTTGGCCAGTGTCGGTGGCGGGGCGGCGGCCGCGCCGCCGATCGGGCAAGCGTCCCCCGCTCCCCGCGCTCCTCCGCGCATGCGCACACCGCGGCTGCGCAGGCCGGAGGCAAAGAGTAAGAGTGGCGTAGACATACTGGGGGCCCTTGAAGACCTGTCTTCAAGAGTCTTGTGAAGAGGGCAGGGGGCAGATCCTGTTGAGTGCCCGCCGTATGGTGCCTCTAGCTGTAGTGATGTCTGCCACACGTGGGATGCCATCTGGGCCGGGGTAGATCTTGGAGACTCTACCCATTCTCCAGTGTAGTGGTGGTAATCCATCGTCCTTTATGAGGACCAGCTCGTCAAGCTGCAGGTCTGTGTGTCGAGTCCTCCATTTATAGCGGTGCTGGAGCTCGGATATGTATTCTGCGGTCCAGCGGGCCCAAAAATGTTGACGCAGCTGCTCGAGTCTTCGGTAGTGGTTCAGTCTGTTAGGATTCTCGTCGCGCAGCGGCGGCGAGGGCAGCGACGTCAGGGGTCTGCCAACCAGAAAGTGCCCTGGTGTGAGCGGGGAAAAATCATTGGGACTAGGGGAGAGAGGGCAAAGTGGTCTGCTATTTAAAATAGCTTCAATCTGACTAAATAATGAGGCGAGCTCCTCGAACGTCAAATGAGTGTTTCCTAGAATTCTTTTTAAATGAAATTTTGCCTGCTTAATGCCGGCCTCGGCCAGACCATTAAAATTAGGAGCGTAAGCCGGTGAGAATTTAAAGTTAATGCCTTCGTCAGCTGCAAACTCTTTCATAGAGTCTTTATTGAGCCTTACAAATTCATCTATCTCTTTGGCAGCTGCCACGAAATTTCGCCCATTGTCACATAGCAGCTCGCGAGGTTTGCCCCTCCTCGCGATAAACCTCCTGAGAGATAGAATAAATGCATCCTTAGACAGCTCGCTCACGGCCTCCAAGTGTACACATTTGTATTTAAGACAGACAAACAAACACAAGTAACATTTAGTTATTTTACAACCACGCCCCCGTCGGTCGGTAATCAAATACGGCCCTGCAAAATCAACTGCTGATACAGAAAACGGAAAATCAGCTGTTATACGTTGGGCTGGCAAGTTGCCCATTATATTTTTTAAAGTTTGACCAGCGGCGCGCTTGCAAATAACACAATTGTGCGCCGTGCGTCGCGCCAGGGCTCTACCCCCAACCGGCCATATTTCCTCTCTAATAGAGGTCAAAAGGAGCTGCGGCGGTGCATGTAAGAGACGTGCGTGTGTCTGTTCGAAGATAAGTTTGGTGAGTGGGTGTTTAGAGGATAATATAATGGGATGCTTCTTGTCATAATTATAGGATGAAGCATCCAGCCTCCCCCCGACTCTCAGGATCCCCTGAGAGTCGATGAAAGGCGTTAGAGACGACATGTGAACTTTAGCGTTTAAGTATTTGTTTTTTTGTAAAGTGTCGAGCTCATTTTTGTATGTTTGTGCCTGTGATAGCTTAATTAGTGTGTGCAAGGAATCCTTCAATTCTTGGGCAGTTAATGGGCCAGATAATTTTGTGCTAGTACGTTTGCAATTATTTATGAAACGACGTATGAATGCAACCACACGCTGCAATGTTTTCAATTTAGAATATCTTTCGAAATATATAACACATTGAATAGAATTTACGCTAGCACTCATTGATGTTATTTTTAATTCTGGTAAGTCGTCATGGGATACTTTGTCCAGCGTGGGCCAGCTAGTCTCGGGTTCGCGAAGAAATTCTGGCCCGTGCCACCACAGCGACATTGCAGCGACATGCTGGGGATCAACGCCGCGAGAGGCCAGGTCAGCTGGGTTATGTGCCGTGGGCACGTGCCTCCAAGTTGAAGTTGAGGTAAGATCAGTTATAGTTGCAACTCTATTTCGTACAAATACATTCAACTTGGAGGGATCGGTTTTTAACCATGCTAGGACCACGCTGGAGTCAGTCCAAAAAATGGTGCGTGTAATAGGTTTTCTAAGGGCTGCAGTTACTGCTGCCCATGCTTGGGCCGCTAAAAGGGCTCCACACAGTTCCATACGTGGAATACTTATGGGATTCACGGGTCCTATCCTATCCTTTGCACACAATAAATTGACACTTTGTTCACCTAAGTTTGTAATGGACTTGACATATATGCATGTCGCAAAGGCTGACTGTGACGCGTCACAGAAGCAATGAAGTTCTATTGCCAGTGGCAAGTTACTCAGTACATTTCTAGGAATTGAAAGCGTTTTGAGGTGGTGTAAATTTTTTATGAACCGTGACCAGACACGCCGAATTTCAGGCGGGGCAGGATCATCCCAACCCAGCCCTGCCTTCCATAATTGTTGTATTAGTAATTTTGGTTTGACTGTACATAAACTCAGTAGCCCTAAAGGATCGAAAATTTTGAAGGTTGTTGACAGAAGTGATCTCTTGGTTACATTACCCTCATCATCATTTGATTCATCAATAGAGAAGTGAAGCGTGTCTTGGCCAGGGTTCCAACCTAAACCAAGCGTTTGGCAAGATTGGCTTAGTGCCAGATTGTCGTTAACGTTAATGTTTTTTGAATTTAATAGTTTAGGTGAATTAGATCTGTATTTTCGTAAGTTAAAACAACCAGCATTTAAGCATTTTGAAATTTCTGTTTGTATGTGCAATAGCTCAGACTCTGTGTCACTGCCAGTAAGTAGGTCATCGCAGTAGAAATCATTTTGCATAACTGCCTTTATGTTGGGGTCATTGCACTCTTCCCCCAACTGCCACAAGCACCTGGCGGCTAAGAAGCTCGCACTAGCAAAGCCGTAAGTTACTGTGTTCAAGGTAAGTGCGCGAATTGGTAAGTGCTCATCTTCGCGCCATAGAATTACTTGTAAATCCCTGTCAAGCTCATTAACTAGAATTTGACGGTATTGTTTTTCGATGTCACCTGACAATGCGTACTTATAATGGCGAAATCTGAGCAAAATGTTAAACAGGGAGTCTTGTATGCAAGGCCCTACCATCTGTATATTATTAACGCTGTAACCAGAAGAGGTAGGGCAAGACGCGTCGAAGACGACGCGTAGTTTTGTGGACTCACTCTGTTCCTTGACCACTGGGTGGTGCGGTAAGTAGTTAGGGCTAGACAGCAGCTGAGACTCGGATAGATGTCCTAACTGTTTATATTCATCAATAAATTCATTGTACCTTTCTTTCAGTTCGGGCTGTTTTTGAAAACGATTTTCTAAATTGAGCAAACGTTTTTTGGCCATATAGTAGGAGTTGCCCAAACAATCTGGGGTATCAATTAAGGGCAGTCGGACTACAAAGCGACCGCTATCTAAACGGTAAGTATTTTCTATAAAATGCTCTTCAATTGGGTGCTTAGTAAGGAACCCATTATTACTTGGCCCAACTACCTTGGGCAGTTCTTCAGCCTCCCAAAACTTGGTCATTTGAGACGAGAGGTCAGCAAGGCAAAGATTGCTTCGAGTGAAATTTGTATTTGTGGCAAGGCTCGTACTCATGACAGAGCCTGCAATGACCCAACCCAATTTTGATTCAATCAGCATTGTTTGTTTGTTTGCCAAGGGTTTTTGTTCACCTCCCACTATATGCCAAAAAACATCAGCTCCTAGAAGGACATCTATATGAGAGGGAATATTAAATGTGGGGTCGGCTAGCCTCACTGAGGAAGGTATTCCTAACTGACTCACATCAAAATATTGCCTTGGTAAGTTATCAGTTATTTCTTTGAGGACCAAGAAGTCCAGCTTCGCAGTAAATTTGTCAGATAATGATTGAATCTGGGCAGTACAGCGCCCTGGAACACACTTCAATTGAGTGTTGCCTATACCTAGAATGGTTGTGGCAGTGAGGGGCAGAGAGGGCAATTGTAATCGATGTTTCAAACCTTCACTTATATAAGAGGACTGGCTACCACAGTCCAGAAGGGCCTTTACAGTTTCTTTCCTATTATTACAAGGATTAAAAACTTCAATTAATGCTGTAGACAATAGAACTTCACTACTGGTCAGCGCAGATGTGGACACAGTGGGTGTGTCCACATTAGGGTTCTGTAAAACCTTAGCAGCAGTGGAGGTGGACGCTATGTCCGGGTCTATGCTAACACTGCTAGGCTGAGGGTTAGATGTGTTTGAAGCTAGTGTTGTGTCTTTGTGTAAAAATGTGTTGTGACGTTTCTTACACACACGGCAGCCATTCAGTTTACACTGCCGCGTCTCGTGATCAGGGCGTAGGCAGACATGGCACAGTTGGAGCTTAGAGGCCTGCGCCCATCTCTCGTCCACGGTGAGATGCCTGAAGATCTTGCAGTCGTATATGCGGTGCTCACCACGGCACACGACGCACGGCACACCCTTGTGGTTACTTTGTTTAGCTGAAATCACGAAGGTATTTATGTTTTTATCTTGTCTGAACAAGCCTTTATTATTTGTATTATTTTCATGTTTATTAGGAAATTTATCCTTTTCCTTTTTTGATTTAGAAAGAGTTTCTAGAACATCTGCGCGATTTTGAAGAAATTTTCTAAATTCGTCCAGAGTTGGCAACTCGGACAGGTTATTCCGATGCTCTTCCCACTTAACATTGGTATTAGGGTCAAGTTTGGCAGTAAACATATGTATAAGAATCGAGTCCCAATGTTCAGTGGGCTGGCCAAGGGTTTTGAGCGCTCTCAAATTTTTTGTTAAGTGATCATTTAGAAAGCGCAGAGCTTTGTCAGACTCCCTTTGCATGGCGTCAATGCTCAACAAAGAGTTAAGATGATTAGTGATTAATTGTCTTTTGTTGTTGTATCTTTCGCACAAAAGTTCCCATGCCTGAGAATAATTGAGCTCGGATACTTCCAAGTTAGATATGACCCGAGAGGCTTCGCCCTCCAAGTATGTATTCAAATAGTGAAACTTATGAATTCCCTTTATTCTATCATTATTGTGTATCAAGGATTCATATGTGTCACGGAACTCCATCCACTTATAATAAGAGCCATCAAATTTCGCAATGCGTATTTGCGGCAATTGAAAGCCCATGTGCTCAGAATGATGACAGTTATTAGAAACACTGGAGCAATGATTACCATCTGATGGAGCAGTGGGTTTTTGCTTGGAAGCCGCGGCCCCGTCAAGAATGCATTGTGCCGTGGCAATAGATAGATGAAAATTGTCTTCTATTTCCTCGCGTTCTGATAGCTCGTTATCAAGATTATCAGGGTTAGAAACTTCTATGAACGTTTGCAGCTCATCGAATTTTGAGGATAACTCAACAATTCTATTTAACCTCGATGTTAATTCGTTAAACTTTAAGTCGCTTAACGGTTCATTCACATTAAATTTATTTAAATAATTAGTGAATTTAGTTAATTGGCCTTTCACAGAACTTCTTTTAGTTTTATGTTCTGCGATCTGAGCCGCCAAATCTGCTTGAGACATTTTAAGATCAATTATTAACAAACTATAGCAAAATAGGCAAAGATACGAGGTTAAATAATTAATAAATTGGCTCAATAGGCTTACGCTCCTTATTTATGTGGCTGCTACGCGTTGCCGGCGTGTATAAACAAGATGGCGATGCCCCGCCGCTCCCGTGACGTGGCGAACAAAGCGATGAAACGGCACAGCGCGGCGCGCACTTCCTGGAAGCGAATAAGTGCAAATGCAAAATGGCGGCCAGCGAAGTGAACGAATTCTGTGCAATTTGGCAAATTATGCACGAAGTAGATGGCTTTAGTATGAATAGTATGGCAAAATTCGAATAAGAATGTTAAAATGCGAGTAAGTATGAGTTAAATCGATTAAAGAAGAATTCGGAAGAATTAAACTTGAACAGTTAGTAAGGCGTAGGCAATATTTAAATCGTTAGAATATAAATAAATGCGTGCGAGATCACACCACAATGCAATAATAGTTAGGTACTTAAGTCAACAAGACAACGAAAGTGAGGTTTTTAACTGCGAAAGTTACGACAATACCTGACTGGCCTGCCTGTATCACCGTAACTAAAGCATAAGATAGCTTTTAAGGCACAGGAAAACACACGACACTCGAAGCGCTCGCCTGAAAGTTCAGTCAGAGAATACGGACCACATTATTAGGAAGTAGGTAAAGAAAGGACTGGGCTCACGGCACGTTCCTGGTTAGCATGGAAGAGAAGCACGGGGCGATGTCGTCAGGCAACTGCACGCGGCAGTCTTCAGTGCGTCCTTGGACTTCGTATCGACTTATCCCATCTTCTAGAATCTTCCACGTCGATCGGACGGGGATTTCTTCAGGAAGTCTTCGATGGCTGCTACGCCGCCGATTGTTCCTTCTTGATATCTTGAGCGCCTTTCGATAACGCGGTTGGCACAAAGTACTGTGTGTGCGCACAACCACGTGCCCGGAACGTGAGGTTAAGCGACCCGCGTCCTGTCACGGTCGCCACTTTATGTTTAATTAATTAGGATGCGGTCAGAAATGAGTTCAGGCTTTGACCTTTTACAAAACTGTATTAATAAAGGTACAGAGTTAAAATTATTATTTTTAGTTAGAAATGCGTGCGCGCGCGAGAGTCGTTGTTGGCCAGTGTCGGTGGCGGGGCGGCGGCCGCGCCGCGCCGATCGGGCAAGCGTCCCCCGCTCCCCGCGCTCCTCCGCGCATGCGCACACCGCGGCTGCGCAGGCCGGAGGCAAAGAGTAAGAGTGGCGTAGACACTATTGATTTATTTTATTATGTTTATTGCAAAAAAATAGTTTACTGTTAAAATTTTATTTATTACTTTTTTATTAAATTTAAACTAAATTTCTATAATTATTGCATATCCTTTAAAACTAGCGGTCTTCTAGACCGCTCATAGGTGGTTGTGTTTCTGAAACAGGACGTAGGTTATATAGTTATATAGTAGTTAAGGGTTATATCTTATTCTAGGATTGATGCTAGTATAAATATTTTTATACATGAACATGTATTGAACCTCTCCCTCACTCAGGGAGCGTAACTTTAGTGCCGATGACAGACGTATGACTTCAAGCTAAATACAGAGTGTTTTTATCCAGACCTCTTTAGTTTACTGATAATCAATGTCAGATAGAACGTAGTAAATTTTTATGGATGGTTTTGGGATTTGAAGTTGTCAAAAGTTTTACGCAATGATGAAATTCGAAAAACGAAGTTCGTTTCGTACTGTCCCTCTCGCTCTCGTATTAAATAATAAGCGTCCGAAGTTCGAATTTTGCACTTCGTAGTAAGAGTATAATATAGGCTCAGAGACAAAGAGTATAAGTACCTATGTATGTAGATCTTACTTTACAAAACGATACTAATAAAAATAAATAAACTAATATTTATAATAAAAAACAAACTTTGTATAATAAAATCAGCAATAAACTGAGAAAACTTAAAAAATGCATCAACTGTCACTGTCACGATAGGCATAGCCAATTAGCCAGACAGCGGAAACCGGAAACACTGAATTTGTCTGGTCGACGTTTGACACATTTTTGTCAATTTAGTACCTTCAGTTTGGCGTCAGGGGCGCTGAAGTGTACGTAAAAAGTGACGTTTTAAGTGTGCCCCCACTGCTCAGAGAGAAGATTCGCCACGGTGTCTGTAGGTGAATGTAATTTAGTCGGAATCGTTGGTTTTCGAGGTCGCCAATAGATGAATATTAAATATACATAAATTGCTTGTTTAGATATTTATAAGTTTTTTTCAATTCATTATTTGCTTTATTGAAGTGGTGATCCATGGGGTAGGAAAAATACTAAAGCAATTTTGTAAAACACGCGAAGTCTTGTTCTCAAAACTATAGTTTTTTTACAAATATTTATTAAGTATAAAATAATAAATAATCGCCAATCTTAATCATACCTGAATGATCCTCTCCATTTATTTTAAAACATATGCGACCATCTTAACATTTGAAACGACACAAAAGCAAATTGTTATTGTCAAACAAAAACAACTTTACCGACCGTCTGCCCCACGACCAAAGAGGTAAGTAACTAGTTTCGCGATCATTTTTTTTTATCGTACATGAATTCGACAACAGTTTTAATTAGAGGCTAATTAGCATGACAAACCGGTTGAAAGTAAAGCCAATTTATAAATGCGTGAAGCGGAAATAGAATACGAAAACCATGTGGTATTATACTCATTTTTAGGGTTCCGTAGCCAAAATGGCAAAAACAGAACCCTTATAGTTTGGCCATGTCTGTCTGTCTGTCCGTCCGCGGCTTTGCTCAGGGACTATCAATGCTAGAAAGCCGTAATTTTGCACGAATATATATGTAAACTATGCCGAAAAAATGGTACAATAAAAAAATCAAAAACAAGAGTACCCCATAGATCCATAGTCCCATAGAGGTAAAGTGGGGGTGTTTTTTTTTCTTATCCAACCTTACCACGCCATACAACCTATGCCATACAACGGGGCAATGCCGCTGGGGTAATGGGTACGTTTGGGCCAAGTACGATGCGGACGGGTATGGAGTAGTTTTTGTTTTACTTTATTATATAATTTATTCTTTTTTTGTGATTTTTGTCATTTTTTTTATTGTATAACTGTTTTTAATAAATTAATTTATGTAAAAAAAAACGAAGATGCGATGTTATGTTGCAGTCGTAAGCGTTCTGCATACCTTGTCATTAAACGAAACATTTGTTGTGTTGTTTCATTTACTCGAGGAGAAATATTTTTTGTTACAATTAAATTACCCAGTAAAATATTTTATTCACATCGTATTTTAAATTAGATCACTACTAAATTATTAAGAATCCATTTCATTACAGTGCAGTGTTGTAATTTGGTTTTAAGAACATCCTGTATGTTACTTCGCATCATAATGACGTCACCCGCACCAAAGTTACGCTCCCTGCTCAGACTCTACCAAGTCATTACACTTTAGGACGAGTGATCGTCTCCATCGGTTGAGGACCAGCAGTGTACCTTCATGACGATTTTCTGGGGAAAATAATGCGGCGGAAGGCAAGGGTTCATCGCTGTGCTCTTAGAGTCCGTAGTTGACAATAGAGTTTTGGCTGCCGACTCTCGCATACGCATACCCCTTTAAGGTGCGACCAAACCGCTGCTAAAAAACGGTGACGGCACGGAATCGCAGTGACGCACCGTATGCGCACCGTTTTTTTTGCATGCTTTCCACACCGCTGCTTAAAATACGCAAACGGTGCGGAATCGCAGTGACGGGCCGTAAACGACAAGACTTTTGTTCGGTAAAGTCCTGACGTTTACGGCACGTCACTGCGATTCCGTATTTTAAGCAGCGGTGTGGAGAGCATGCGATAAAAACGGTGCGCATACGGTGCGTCACTGCGATTCCGTGCCGTCACCGTTTTTTAAGCAGCGGTTTGGTCGCACCTTTAGTCGTCTTTTACGACTCCCACGGGAAGAGATGGGTCCGTCGTTTTTCAAAAACCGGTGTTGCTGTTCTCTCTCACTTCAGGCAATTTAGTCGTCCTTCGCAATACCCACTGGTGGGAAGAGATGAGTCCGTCTTAGTTATTCTGAAACCAGGCACGGTTCTGAAATATTCTAATCCTAGGAGCCAGGGTAGTACAGGACATCGGAGGAGCAGCAATAACACACGTCCTGCTAGTGTCTATGTTGTGCTATTTATTACAGAATAGATAACTATGTGCCCTACATTCAAAAATCATGAGCTGTCCTTTATCTTTCACATATATTACAGGCACGAACAGTAGTAGTAGGATTACAGGCTGAATAATTTTTGTTTTCGCCCCCGCCATTTGCTCCTTCCTTGTCCCTCACCCTCGATCCAAAGCCGGACAAATTGTCTGTAATCTCCGTTCTTCGTAACGTACGTCCAGCCGTCACCGCCGTCATTCAATACAGCATAATCCCAATGCGGCCCGCATCGTAACAAATACGGAGCTTACCCAATGGATCGAGAGATGGCGCTGGCAGCAATGATTTAGCAAATTGCTTTTGTAAAAGTACGTAAAGATCGATTCACAAGAGCTGGGACGAATGGATTGAACGAAAGTAATGTCACTTCGACATTTTTATAGGAAAATGACTGATACATGACATCTTCACATTTGTGTGAAGTGTATTCAAATAGGCATGTAACACACAAATACTTTCACTCAATTAATCAATCCATTCGCCCCAGCCCTTGTGAATCGACATGTACTGTTAAAATCATAAATATTCGCACGTTGGCAAGACGCCAAAAATATCTGTATTATATACCTTTATGCCATTGAGCATTGAGCATAAGGGAATTTAAGGAATAAGGAATCATTTGTCTGACGCAGAGACCGAACTGAGGCCGTATTGTCATGTCTATTGCGTATTGACGTTCGCGATCGCATTTATTGTCTCTTTCTACCCATGTCTTATAGTATAGTATAATAAGACTTATACCGTATGATAGAAAGAAGCGGTGAAAACGATTGTGATCCAAAATGTCAATAAGGCCTTATCTTTTTAGTGTCATGGTTGAATCGTATGTCTGTTAATGTTCTAAACAGAAGATCGTGAAGGTTCCAGGTTAGCAGCTCTCTGCATTAGAATGAATCAATCATAAGCAGTTTTCAGAAAGAAAGGTATATTCATCAAAAGACGTGATTACAAATAAAACACTGCAAAATGTTACAAACGTTGTGGATCAGATTGCAAAACTTAATGACAGTTTTGTTGGTTTCTTTAATAAAGTTTGAATTCTTTCGGATCAGTTGCTGTAGCCAGTTGAATTTCTTCTGTTGTAAAAGGTCCATCTGAAACGAAAAATATAATTATTATTTTATTTAAGCTATTTTTAATTACCTACTACAATCAAATTATCAGAAACACATTCCACGCAGCTGAAGGCTGACCAGGAATATAAAAAACCTGACGCGAGGGCAGCACTTCTCTGTTTTATATTGAAACATTATTTACATACCTACCAGTCATATTGACAACAGTGTCAGTAATATTGAAACTCTTGGAAAAATTTAGTCATCATTATTATCACCATATCAGCCGTAGGACGTCCACTGTTGCACATTGCATCCCGCTATCGACCCCCTGTTGCTTCGGTTGGAAGAAGCCCGCGCATCGGCAAGCGTAGCGTAGGACGTCCATCAACGAGATGAACACATAACCCAGTTAAAGCCGCAGGTTTATGGTGGACTTATTTAGAATATGTAAACTAATAATAGAACACAAAATAAACAAGTATAAAGTAAGAAACTAAAATTACCTTTCTAACAACATTAATGTTCTCTATTCCACGCAACAGTTTTCAACTGTATAATCTTATCTAAAACATTTAAACACTAAAGTGGTCGCTGTCTCAAAACCAGTTAACAATTATAATATGTGCACTGCGATAAAACCTTGCGTATTTTTATATGCGTTACTGTTAAACTAGTTATTGCTCGCTGTTTATATACAACTGTAATATAACAAAGAATATAATTACAACACACACGCATGCACACGGTTATTATATGTCACAATACATTATAGTGTTTTGTTATTGAGCACCATAATCTGTATAGTACTAGTACCTAGTACATAGCTAAGCAGTACAGAGAACAGGGGTACATAGATAATGTTCACTAATGTTTCGCAACTAACGTTTGGCAACCTGATTCATTTCGCAACTTTTCATTTCGCAAACTCTAAAACTGTAAATATTCAGGATTTTTATAAAACTAACCTAACCTAACCTAAAGGGGTACACGATGGCCCTGAAATAAATCCTGAAATATTTACAGTTTTAGAGTTTGCGAAATGAAAAGTTGCGAAATGAATCAGGTTGCCAAACGTTAGTTGCGAAACATTAGTGATTATTATCTATGTACCCCTGTTCTCTGTACTGAACGTGTCTGTAAATGAACGGATACCCATAAAGAAAAAATACAAGGCAAGCAATATGATAAGCAGCCTTGCTTTAAAGCGATCTGTTCAAGGCAACCTTTACAATTTAAGTAAGAAACAGATTTTAGTACCTAATGAAGTAATGACGAAATTTACAACAAATTAAAGCAATAACAAAACACAAACTTACATTTTACACATTTACAACAAATATAAATAGCTAGATACACTAATTATACTATCTATATACTCGTATCATGCGAAATACTACAGGTTAGTGCTCCCTAAGCATAGATTTAAAGATAGGTACTTCGTGGATAAGTAGGTACTTCGTACTAGGACTTCGTGCGATATTTGTAGGATACAGTGAAAGTAGATAAGGAAAATTAGACGTTGTTGATGGAACTAATACAGTCTAATGCGTACGGGAAGATAGTGATTTTTACAGGCCATCCCCAAAGCCGGCGCGCAGTTGTTCGCGCTAATTGCCCTGCCACTTAATAACGACGGGCTTTTTACACCATACGGAAAATGTAAGGAACAATATTAATCCCCATCTAATCCCCATCTAATGTATTTTTATGTGTATCGAATAGTGTGTTCTGAAGATTCTGAATAGCGAAATATCGGTGTATTCAGTGACATCGCCAAAGATCGAGTCATTTAATAAGATTGAGCCATCACTCTTCTCTCTGAATCCATTAATCAATCAAAATTTTGTTATAAAACAATCTAACTTAACCTGTAAAGTTCTACAGGTGACCATTTAAAAATTTCAATAAAATTCTGTTTCAGCGGAAAAATAATCATGATTAAAATGACAATCATTAAGTATCTACTTACATTTTCACTTTATGTCAATCATTCATTACATAAAAACATATATATCAGTATTGTATAAGCTGACCAACAAAAAGTTGGAAAAGCCACGACATTGTCATTTTAAAGTTCAATATCTCAAAAACGGTTTTGATGAATAATATGTCTAAGATCGCTTGATCGCTTGATCGCTAGGAACCCTGCTTATAAATGAAAAAAACCGCATTCAAATCGATCCACCCATTTAAGAGCTACGGTGCCACAGACAGGCATATAGATAGACAGACACACATAGCGGTCAAACTTATAACACCATATCGAAAATACAAACTGAAACATAGATGCACAGAAAAACCAGAAAAATAGACCAGCGCTGGGAATCGAACCCAGGTCCTCGGCATTCCGTGCCACGTGCTATATATACCGCTACACCACATATCTCAGCTTGTTTTGTTTATTATTTAGTCACTTAAGCAGCGAAACTACAACATCTCTCTTTTTGCGTGGGGTTAAAAATATATACTAGTAGAGCTACACACAGCTACATAACCAGTTTCGTAGTTTCAATTTCTGTGCCGTGATGTGGTCGTGACCGTCTCGTGCTCGTGCCGTGTCCTATGAAGGCTCCATAATCTTATTAGGAGTCGTAGTGTCCGCGTGTCGCCTTGTTAGGAGCTGGCGCACATTATTGCACGGGCGTAGTGTGCTGGATAATGAACAGGGCTTTCCAATGAAGGTTTCTTGAGAGACGAAATAAGATTTAGGTAAAGTTTTCATTTTAATATTCGACTGAATGGAAAACGAGCAAGTGGGTCTCCTGATGGTAAGAGATCACCACCGCCCATAGACAACTGCAACACCAGGGGGATTGCAGATGCGTTGCCAACCTAGAGGCCTAAGATGGGATACCTCAAGTGCCAGTAATTTCACCGGCTGTCATACTCCGAAACACAACAGTGGAAGCACTGCTGCTTTACGGCAGGATTAGCGAGCAAGATGGTGGTAGCAATCCGGGCGGACCTTGCACAAGGTCCTACCACCTGCAAACTACATTTGCATAGGTACCAAATTTCAAGTCGACAACTTTAACCGTTGAAGAATTCCGTCCGGTGGGGACGTTTCTGACCGACTACCAGGATGTCACTACCAGGGCCCAATTGCATAACAAATTACAAGCTAATAGTATTAGCGATTTTGTATTGAAATTCACTAATACTATTTGCTTGTAATTTGTTATAGAAAAGAAAGAAAGAAAGAAAGAAAGAAAATACATTTATTCACAACACAAGACACAACAATAGTATTAAGTACAAATAGACAACACGTAGGAAAGTATGTGTCATTGCGGTTGTGAATAGGACACTGGCTCAGCATAATGCTGAAGCGTTAATAATAAACACCCCAGCGCTGATTTTCAGCCAGCACCGTTGGTGACCCTCGGACCGCTACAAAGATATACTACACAGTTTTATTACTATACATAAGACTACATAAATAGATAATTTGTAAACAATGAAACATATTATTTATTTTATGGCTTTGAAAGACATTAACATTAGTACATAAACATAATTATTATAACTATTATACACTCACTTGCCAAATATACAACACCGTTAGGTACGCGAGCTAAAAGGAAACATGAAATTAACAACCGTTATGCAATTGGGCCCAGATTATTGTATTGTCACGCAATTTACATAAGCATACCAAATTGCAAGTCAATACAACCACTGAAAGTTGGTCGAATTTCACTTACAAGATTTGATTACAGAAAGACAAGACCGGACAACGGGACAGGTGAAGCTATGATTGTTTTTTTGGAGTCTTTTTGTATTTTTTATTTCAACTCCAAATTTGTTACTTTTACGGGTAGTGCTGCTGCATAAGTAGCGTAGTAGAAATAAGCAACCTGAGATATGTATGCATAGGAAAAATTCGTGTCTAGATTCCTGTCCAGCGGTGGTGTAGGGGTTATAGCACGCAGCACGGATTGCTGAGGACCTGGGTTCGATTCCCAGCGCTGGTCTCTTTTTCTGGTTTTTCTGTGCATCCATGTCTCAGTTTGTATTTTCAGGTGAAACTAAATAAAAGCTTGTACTCGTAATATCGCAAGTATCGTGAGGTCTGCGCTTCTAGCAGAGATGTCCAAGGATGCGATCCGAGGTATGTAACGTGTTAGTTATGGCCTTATACCTTCTTGCTCAGCACAGCTCTATTATATCAGAAACAGCTCAACTACTGACTCCCCATATCTGTTACATAAAATATGTCTTAGAGTACCTCGTCCTAATACGCGACTCATAAAGCTGTTTCATGTCCCGTTTACTCGTAGAAGATATGCTTCCAATGCATTTATACGTAGAGCTTGTAAAACCTACAATAATTCATTTTCGGAATTAGATATATTCAACCTTTCTCTTAACAGGTTTAAAGCTGCCCTGTTAAGACATTAGTTTCGTTTTGTTCATCTAAATTATTGTTTAATAGGTCATTTATATTCTTTGTACGTGTTACTCTACTGTATAATTTAATAGTGGCATATTTGCTGGTCTATGTTTCGTTTAAGTCTTATTTTCTTAAGTTTTTTTTTTCTATATTGTACCGTTTTTTGCCCAAATAAACATTAAACATTAAACTTAACTGAGACTAACTAGGCTGAGACAAACACTTTTGAGTTATTTATACCATCACGTAGCCTGAAACATTCTCTATCAGATGAACTAAGCAAATTGGCCGTATCTTGTCTACATGATCAAAAACCCCTAAGAACAATAAAACCTCCTTAAGGCGACGCTTCTCTGTTTACTCGAAATGTCTAAAAATGAGATAAGTACTGCCAATTGCCTTATGAGAGCGGTGCTAGACAGTTGTAATTTCAAAAAAGTAAATTCAGCAAAAGAATCCGACTCCTCAAACCTGGCCCTACGAAGTGAAAAAATCGAAATTCGTATCTTATCATACCGCTGACGCTAATATAATTTAATACGAGAGTGAGAGGGACGGTATGATACGAACTTTGATTTTCGATTTTTTTAGTAGCGCCCTCTATTTTCAAGTTTTGTCGTGCAAAATGTGCGAGCATCAAAGCGGGAAACAATAAACGCTATTTTGCTACAGACTAAATAAAAAAATGAGTGAGTGGGTAAAACCGACGAACCTATGGTCTAATTTCAGTGTGTCACGTGTGTCTGCGTCGGAGTTGCCGCCTCCTATGCAAATTCGGACGAACGAATGGACAACAGTGATCCTATAAGGGTACCGCTTGTTCTTTTGAGGTACGGAACCCAAAAAGTAAATTCAGCAAAAGAATCCGACCTTTCCGAAACCTGTTCTGAACTGTCGTCGTGCGAAACGCGTGAGCATCAAAGCGAGAAACAACAAATACTTTTTCTGGGACAGACTATGAAAGAGTGGGTAATTCCGACGATCCTGCGATCTAATTCGGACGCGGCACGTGCCGCTGCGACGGAGATTTAGCGCACCCTCTTTGGCAAAGTCGGGCGCAGCGTCACGTACTGCTGTAAAACGGGAATGGCTGCGAATTTACTTTCGGAAAAATCCTCGGGCCTAAAGGAATTGGGATCTCTTGAAATTGTAGATCGTATAACAAGCGCATAAAACTAGCTAACTAATATTACAAATGCGAAAGTTTGTAATTCTGCTTATTAGCTTGTTACCTTTTTACGTCTAAACCGCTAAATCGATTTAAATGAAATTCGGTATGGCAGCGGTCGATCGTAAAATCCGCCAATTTCCTAGGCATATTGTGTAATGGCGCCATATCGGTTCTTGCACTTCGCCGGCCGCTACCGCGGCATGCTCGCTTCGCTCCCTCGGCTCATGCGTTGTGGTCACAATTAAACTAACCACTCCTCGCTTCGCTCGTCGTACCTAAATTTTTCTTTTTTTTGGCATATCACGATGTGCCCGGTATAGAGCTAGGAATATAGACGAATGCGTTGCTTTAATCGATCTGCCGTATTGTTTCTCAGGCACATCCTGATATGCCTAGCCAACTTTTGGGGAAACCACAAGATGGCGGCATTTCACGATATGTCTAGGAATTTCATGATCTTTCGGATTTTACGATCGGCCGCCGACAGGTATACAAAAAGTAAAAAAAAAGTAGAGTAGGATACACTCGTAGATTAGTAGGATAGGTAGAAGTTTACATTGTTCCCGCGGGATAGCGATTAACAAATTCTATGCGGACGGAGTCACGGGCAACAGCTAGTAAGTAATTAAATAAATATCACGGGACATTTGACAAAGTCCCTAAGAAAGCAAAGTTTGTGTTATGGGTGCTAAGTTATTCTCCGTTATATGGCCTGCCCATCGTCTCTTCAACGAGCTAATTCACTTGGCGAAGCCACTGGAGGTCTATAGAGGAGGCGGGGCCTAATGTTCAACAGTGGATGTCTTACGGCTGATTATGATGATGATCCACTGATATTCCACTGAACGTAGATAATAGTTAGTGTTTAGTTTTGTAACTAAGGGACCCCATACATCCCTGTATTATTATTATTATTATTTTGTATTTTTTTTATTTAATTGTATACTGTTGTATACTATTCTGAGCCCTCTTGTTCTGAGAGGATGCCTGTGCCCAGCAGTGGGACGTATATAGGCTAGAATGATTGAATGAATTGTATACTGTAGTTTTTAAGTATTTTATTTGTAATTATTTTATGTTGAAAAATGACTTTCTGCCAAGTTTCTTGCGGCGCATTCTTCTTGGCAATGATGGTCTTTCCGAAAGCGCTGGTAGTTTAAAAAATGACGTGTAAAAGTGCCCATTGCGGCCTATTTACTGAATAAATGATTTGAATTTGAATTTTGAATTTGATGATGATGATGATGACAGTATCACCGAGCAAATAAATTTGTCATGAAACAAAACAGGACTAATAGGCTGTTAAAAAAACTGTTGTTCCGTGAAAAAAGCTGCGGCCCTCAACAAAAGCTTTGACGACTGATTCACTTGTCAGGCTTTGTTCCTGTTTCCTCAAATTGCTTTTGTGTTTGTATTTAATTTTGCAAGTGACGAATTGACATTGTCGAAATGAGCACAGCGTTCTATTTAACCAGGTAAGGTAATTCAAATAGAAACAAAACTCGACCTTGGAGTGAGTCGCGGCGCTACCACTTGCACTGCTAGTGCTAACTAATTGAAGCCTCAGGTGATAAATTAATTTTGTTTTTAACCCTCCACCTGTGCCCCCACGTAAAAAGAGGGTGTTCAAAAATTCGACGCCAATTTCTGTCTGTCTGTCCGTTTGTCTGTGGCATCGTAGCTCTCAAAGAGATGGATCGATTTCGATGTGTTTTTTTACGAGAAAACAAGTTTCATTGCAGGGTTCTTGTGTTTGATATAAATCGGTTCAACCGCGTTTTTAAGATAACTAAAGCTTATTTATTTACATATTTAACTTTGAAATTACAATGTTGGGTTTTTCTAACTTTTTTGATTTGGTTAGGTTATTCTACAAGTAAAAACTAAGCCAGGTAGCCTAGGCCTATGGTCTCTCAAGCATGGAGGATGAGAGGAGCATGAGGATGGTGGGTTCAAATCCAGACTCACACCTCTGAGTTTTTCGAAATTCATGTCTAAAATTACAATTGAAATTTACCACTGCAATGTGAGCTGCGTCACACACACACACACACACACCCAGTATTTACCTAGTATAAAAGGTATACAAACTCACTCACTAAAAACTCGATCCCTAAGTTCAAAACAGTGCGCAGCTCGATCGAGTTTCACTTTTTGGACTGTAATTCAAATAATGGTTTGTACATTACCCTATTAGACTTGTAGATTGCCCCCCCTTTCCCCGCGAAACCTCTGTTAATCTAAAAGCTTCTGATCGTTACAATGTTCTCGCTTTTTATCAAAAATGGATACAGCAGCGAGACTCCGCTCACCTTTATAAATGACAATAGCAATTTTTGTGTGATTATTTTTTTTTAATATACTCACAAATCCCCTTCAGTGATGAGTCACCGGTTCTCGTATTTTTTATTATAGTGAAAAGAAACAAGAATTTTGTGTCTCCAAGAAGCCGTCAGAAAACGCATTATTTGCTTTTTTCATTTTCAATGATTTTTTTTTTTGTTATCAAGATGCTAATTTTTACTAAATACTGTAATTTACTGCAAAATAAGTAATTTGTAATTTAGAAGAGACACTGCGAAGCTTCTCGAAGTTGGAGCTACCTAACTGGACCATTTGTCCCAGGTATAATCTTTTGACATGATGATGAACTTATTTGACGATGTCAACTTAGATGTATTTAATATTTTTTTATTAAGAAACAGCAAGTCACAATGCTAAGTTTTCTGGGTAAAAAAATATTAGGTGTTCTATTCCGTCAGTTAATTTACCAGAAAATATTGAAAGTGACGTATTTTTTCTGTACACTAGCCTCAGTATAATATAATTTTCTCAGTGAAATTAGATATTCATTAAAGAACAAAGAAGAAAGAAACAAGAATCATACAAAAATATTACATTAAATAACACATAAGTTAAAAAACTACTAAATTCAAATAAGAAAGCAGTAGGTAGCTTAAAATTAAATGAAATCTGGAAATGGCCCTCACTGCACCCAAAAGCCTGGTCAGCTATAGCTACGAGTAGTTACCTACTCGTATTCTTTTAGAGAGATAGGTGCCGGCCCTTTAGTCTCCAGTTATGTCAACTAGAGGCTTTTGAAAGCATCTTTTAAGTCTATGTTTATTACATAATAAATCAGGTTCTCTATTGGATGGCATAAAATTATTTGTAATATTATTGTTACGCATAATTGCTTTTAGCCGAATTAGCGATGTGCATACTCATCATTACGCATATTTTTTACGCATAAAATTAAAAAGCATAAATACAGAAAGCATCATCTTCATGAAGACTAACGTCAAATAGCATAAATACAAAAAGTCATAATAATAAATTTGCATCATTACAAAGTGCATAACCACAATCACGAGCCTGATGCACTACGAGAAAAGGTTAGTTTTGTGTTAATATATATTTAGGAACTAAGGCGAGGTCGACGGAGGTCCGCGAAGCCTCCTATTTCTGCGTTGCTTGGGCGCTTCGCGCCTGGATATCATACTAACCTAACCTAACCTAATGTACCTAACGTGATCTAACCTAACCTAATATTTTGTTGTTCATTTATAACAAATAATCAATAGCCCAAACAATAATATGCATAATGTGTATTAGTCTAATACAAATTAGTCCAACTGAAATTATTCTAATAGCTTATATGCCAAAAAGTAGTAGGCCAAAGTATTACTATGCGACAGTATGCCAAATCAATTATGCGAAACAATAATAGTCTAAAAAAATTATGCGGTAGAAGGGGATCCCAATAAATCATATCAAATAAGTCAGAAATTAACCAAGTATATCATTTATTATTCAACTTAATTAATATGTCTTTAAATTTAAAAAGCGGCATAGACGGCAAAAGTAATTAAGATCCGACTCGTTCCCTCAGCGCCTCTTATCACACAACGATGCTTCCATTCTAGGACTTTGTTAATTTTAATCTTATCTGACGAATAAGCAAGTCTCATAAAAGATTTTAAAATCCCAGAAATGGTTCAAAATTCTCATACTTTCTTACATTCTTTCAGTGTTGCTTACTATTTCTTGTTTTTCTGTCTTCATAGATGTGTATAATAGTTTGCTATCGTATTTTATCGCGAGAGATTATTTATTGTGCTGTCTAAATTAGTTAAAGTACCCGTCGTATTTATTAAATAATATTTTTTTATATTAATGGACATGCTAATGTCTAGACTTATTAACTTTATTATTTTTATTCGTTATTTAATACAATAATTGTTTGACAGTTCGGGTGCCGTCATATTCTGATTGATCCGACTTTTTTCCGATGGTAAACAATTACGCATTACATCTGTTAATGCACACCCTTACAAAGATTCATCATCATCATCATCATCATCATCATCATTATCGGCCTATCTTAGTCCACTGCTGGACACAGGCCTCTCCAATGAGGGCTCACTAGATGCCGCACTGTTGCGTGAGGTTTTAAGTATGGCTTTCAAAGTCTGTTATTACGGGTGTGAAAACAAAGTTTAGATTTAAATCATTTTAATACACCTTAAAAGAAGAAGAAGAGAAATATAACAAGGTTACAATTTAGATTCATCGGCGGACTCCGCACTAGACTCTGGGCCTGTATCGCGGAGACCAGAGAATTTACAATTTACAGCAGTTACTTAAGTACACTACTACTACTACTTAATACTAAGTTGACACAAAGCAAATTCTTAACCTAAACCGTACCATAAAAATATCGAGAATGCCACAGTGTTGCATGTCCCCGTTTTGTTCAGAAAAAAGGGAGGACAAAGGTTTCCGAAAGACAAAACTGTCTCGAAACACCGACATTCATTGCCCCGGAATGCATATTTGCCATAATTAATTTCAGATATTGCAAAATATTCACTAAATTATTCTAATTATAATTAAACCGCGTAGCTCACCCAAAACCTATGAGATTTGACATTTCGGAGACCTCACGCTACACTAGCGCCTCTAGCGGCGAATTCATTCGCGATAGCCCTCATTGCACGCCACTGAGCTTTGGACTTGCCATACTGGAGGAGTTGCTCTAATTGCCACGCTGAGCAGGCGGGTTGGCAATCGCAGCGTGTAGTGTATGTGTGAGACAGTGTTGCTGCTGCCCGACACTGACCCCACCTATGTTTAATCCGCTAGATCAGTGGTTCTTAACCGGTGGTCCGCGGACCACTGGTGGTCCCTGGAAGAACTCGAAGTGGTCCGCGAAGCCATCAACAACGAATTGGCAAAACGACGCGCCAGTCAAGTAGCGGTCGCAACCATTCATTCATTTACAATTTTACTTTTACCGTTTATTACCTACCTTCAAACAGTTGGTGTTCATGGCAAGACAGAAATTTTGTCAAATGGTCCCTCCTAACTAAAAGGTTAAGAACCGCTGTGCTAGATGCATAGGTCCAGAAATCTCTTAGTCGCCTTTTAAATACCCACGAGAAGAAATGGGGGATTGCTAATCGTGAGCCGGCACCCCAGGGCATCAAAGATTATATTAGGATTAAAGTATGCAGCGTTTAAATTATTAAGAACAGAATATACCTACTTAGGTATTAATATTTAATGTATCCTTTCACATGATCATTTATTTAGCTGCCAAAATCTTCATCGATGAATCTTCAGTTAATTTTCACCGCACCGCGCCCGCGAGTCTTTTCGGTAAAATCAAACAGTGGATTTTATCCCGCCTTCGAATTCAAATTAATTCCCGCTGCTCATGGCTCGATGCTCAATGCTCAGTGTTCGGATTTCGCTAGGGACTTTCGAATTACGGTGAATTACGATGCTTGGTTACAGAGAAATTGTGGCCTTTGGTAAAACGTTTGGTTAGTGACACATGTGTGTAACTACTTAAAATACACTCAGCGGCACAAAATTTGGCCAATCTACATAATAATATACTCTACAACAAAAAGTTGGAAACCCTGACATTGTCACTTAAAACTTCGATACCTATCTCAAAAACGGCTAAACTGATTTTGATAAAATATGACTAAGATCCATCGCTAGAAAACCTTCGTTTCTTCACTTTGAAAAAAAAAAACCGCATTCAAATCGGTTCACCCGTTTAAGAGCTACGGTGCCACAGACAGACACACGTAGCGGTCAAACTTATAACACCCCTCTTTTGTGTGTCGGGGTTAAAAATATAAATATTTTTACCAACCTATGATGGTATCCATGGGCAAAGGCCTCCTCTCTTGACTTGCTTCAGCCAGCACAAAGTTACAGGAGGTTTAAAATAGCCGGAATGGCTCCGAGAAACGTATGGTATGCCGTGCCTTTGTTTTGCTCGACTTGGCGGGGCTTGGTTAAAAGCGCGCGCTTGCATGTGTACGCCTTCGACAGAACTTTTGCAGGTGGTAGGACCTAGTGCAAGGTCCGCCCGGATTGCTAACACCATCTTGCTCGCTAATCCTGCCGTGAAGCAGCAGTGCTTGCACTGTTGTGTTTCGGCGTGGAGAGTAAGACAGCCGGTGAAATTACTGGCACTTGAGGTATCCCATCTCAGCCCTCTAGGTTGGCAACGCATCTGCAAAACCCCTGGTGTTGTAGATGTTTATGGGCGGTGGTGATCTCTTACCATCAGGAGACCCACTTGCTCGTTTGCCATCCAGTCGAATAAAAAAAAAAACTTTCTTTATTCTAAAAACCCGCGTTAAAACGCCTAATGTGTACTCGCTCTAAGCTTAAGGTAGCTCCAGTAGTAACCGCTTTCTGGTTTTAGGTATATCGATACTACTATGGAATTAATGAAATTCTCGGATTGAACAAATGTCGAGTTGGGGGGGGGGGGGGTGCTGCACGGATATGAAACCTTGTTCGCCGTGATTTCTAACCGTGGTACGGTGACGCCCTGTACACATAAATGCGACATCGAAACACCCAGATTCTTTAGCCAGAGAAACATTGTTAGTCTTTTACCTCAAAAGCATAAACTAGCTTAAATTTTATTTCTATTTCTTTCTTGTAGCATTTCACCTGGCTAATAAAATTTCAATAGAATCTTGTACAGTCAAGGAATTTAATTCATGGGCCACCATGAAACCTTTCAAAGGAAAAGTCATTACGACTTTCCTTGTTAATTAATGCGATGTCACTATGACGTTTACTGTGAAATGGTTCCATGGTGATCGATGTTCGCTTGGACTCTAATTAATTTGACGCGTTAATTGGGCTCCGTAGCACAATTTCGAAAATTAATATGCCTAAGTACGATATAACCCCGAAAATCAAAATGTATAATGTACGAAATTCCTAAAAATGCTGGTCCTAATGCACTGTAAATCGAATGACTATCTTTTCGAAAATCAATATTCCTTTGTACAAAATATCTAACGACAATTCTTCGAAAATCATTACAAATACAGAAAACAAACACGATAAAAATTATAGGCCTTGACTGGAGATATAAAGATTGTTATGTTTAGGTAAATCAACACAGATACAGAAGCTCCGCCCAGCGGAGCTCCGTCGACTTTGGTACGCAATATCTACGCTTTAAAAGTCTACTGAATGAAAAAAAAAGTTACAATGATCGTGGGCTAGTAATATTGTACATAGACATTATAAACGAGCGTAAAATGAACGTAGGATAAACATCGTTCATCGGATCGGATTCGTCATCGGATTTTTATGTACTAGCAGTTTTGTACATTAGAAATTTTAAACGTAGGTCAACTGAACATCGGACATGTATTTTTAGGAATTTTGTACATTATAAATTTTGATTTTCGCAGTTTTGTCTTTAGGAATATCGTATTTAGAAATTTGCATTTTCGAAATTTTGCTACGGAGCCAAGAATATAATCAAACAATAATTATAATCTTACAATTACAAAACGATTGTAATTATGCGCTTATAAAGCTCTAACGCTCACTGTCGTATTGGTCTGAACACTGCGCCTTCCCCAATGGTACGTAGTCAAATAAATTTGCGACGCATTGTCAACTCCGAGGTTTGCGGAGCGGTACGAGGGTATCAGACGATTCCGCGGAGCAAAGTCAATTATTATACTTTAAGTGCGTACGTAACATTAATCGTCAGTTGCATAAGTTACTATAACAATAACCTATTACTCTGAGACGTGGTCCTTGATGATTAGCCTTTTGGAGAGGCTCAGAGTCACGCAACTAGCCATGGACAGAGCTGTGATACGAGAATTTTGCCGAAATACTAAAGTCATCGAAGAATATTAAGCAAGTTGAAGTGCCGGAAGACGAAGCGTTGGCAGACCTCCCACTTAGTGGAATGACGACATCGTGAGAATTTATTGAATCAGGCGTTACTTTGCGGAGGCCATATCAATGAACTAAAATAATTTCCTGCTCACCCGCGACCTTACGATAGCTAAGCTTATGCAAATATGCGTGTTCATGCAGTTCCTCCACCTCCACACTGTAAGAACACACACAAATCACACAAACCCATCTATCACCACCACTACACTACACTGACGCGTTTCGAACTCAAACAGAGCTCATCTTCAGAGTGACACAACCGTACACCATGCTACCAGTTGTTAGACTAACGAACCACAACCACCGTTTTAACTTGTCACTGTAACTCCCCAAGTACCCACATACGTTTTATGAACAAAACAAAACTACCCACAAATTATTAATAAAATTTTTTTAACCGTCCTTCAAAACTACCTTGATTTTTTATTTATTTACTGTCAAGGCATGTTTTATTGCTGAAATTAGATCCAAGCCGTAGCAAGGGAGATGAAACTAAATTTACCTGCTCATTAATAATAGACCCCATACTGTTGTATCTAATTATCTCCATGCATTCTAAAACATCGAGACGAAACCCCTTGCCACAATAATGTAACACTTCATACGAATCGGAGTCCGATAAAGAATGATTTAGTTCCAACAAATGTTTGGCAAAATTCGACTTATCAGGATGCTCATTCCTATATGCCGAAACATGCTCTTTAAATCTAGCATTAAAACTGCGTCCTGTCTGACCAACATATACTTTACTGCAGTCATTACAAGTGAGCTTGTATACACCCGATCTAGTTCCTTTATCTACCTTCTCTTTGTGGTTACAAAGTTTAGAGTACAAAGAGTTGTTAGTCTTAAAGGCTACCTTAACATTGTTTGATTTTAAAATACCACAAATTCTATCAGACAAACGACCAACGTATGAAATGCTACACCTATATTTGTTAGAAGACTGCGATGGTAACACGGCGTAAAGCATGCTATTCACTATCCGTGCCTGCTTCTTCTGAACCAAACTATTGACCATTGATTTAGTATAACCATTCGACAACGCTATCTGATAAATAGTATTTAACTCTAAATCAAAATCTTCCCTAGAAAGAGGTACAGTTAACAATCTATGTACATAACAATGAAAAGCTGCTAATTTATGCTGCCACGGGTGATTAGACGATGCTGGTATCACGGCATCTGTGTACGTGGGCTTTCGGTAAATTTTGAACTGGTGTTTATTATTAAATCTAATAATTGTCAAATCCAAAAAGTTTAACGAAAAATTTTCTTCTAATTCTTTTTAAATTTTATTTTAACATGTTTGTTATTTAAACCATTCACAAACAAGTCGAGCTGTCTCATACTTCCCTCCAGCACAGAATTAAATCATCAACGTACCTATAATAATACACAATATTATTATTACCCACTATGTACCTATTTTCAAAGTAATCCATAAAAATATCTGCCATTAATGGACTCAGAGGTGATCCCATTGCTAAACCATCACTCTGTAAATAATACTGTCCATTAAACCGGAAATAATTTTGCTTCATGCATAAAGTTACCAAATCAATTAATTCACAAACCTCCCCAGGATGTAAACGCTTCCTTTCCAAATGGTTTTTAAGAATAACTATTGTCTCACTATATGACCCCGAACCCCCCCCCCACAACAACAAAACAACAAAACAACAAAAGAGTTTTGTTATACCTATGAATCCGCAGGCACCAATTCTGTATGGATTGCCTAAAATTCATAAGGATAATGTGCCAGTTCGTCCAGTTGTCTCATATGTGAGTGCTCCAGCATATAAATTGGCAAGGAAATTAAATAGTGTTATTCGTGTAAAATCTTCTTTTAACCCATCATACAGTTTGAAGAATAGTTCGGATTTAGTTAGCAAAATTAAAGATTACAGCATTCCGCCTAACGCAACATTGCTTTCTTTAGATGTAGATAGTTTATTTACTAATGTACCATATAGTGAGACAATAGTTATTCTTAAAAACCATTTGGAAAGGAAGCGTTTACATCCTGGGGAGGTTTGTGAATTAATTGATTTGGTAACTTTATGCATGAAGCAAAATTATTTCCGGTTTAATGGACAGTATTATTTACAGAGTGATGGTTTAGCAATGGGATCACCTCTGAGTCCATTAATGGCAGATATTTTTATGGATTACTTTGAAAATAGGTACATAGTGGGTAATAATAATATTGTGTATTATTATAGGTACGTTGATGATTTAATTCTGTGCTGGAGGGGAAGTATGAGACAGCTCGACTTGTTTGTGAATGGTTTAAATAACAAACATGTTAAAATAAAATTTAAAAAAGAATTAGAAGAAAATTTTTCGTTAAACTTTTTGGATTTGACAATTATTAGATTTAATAATAAACACCAGTTCAAAATTTACCGAAAGCCCACGTACACAGATGCCGTGATACCAGCATCGTCTAATCACCCGTGGCAGCATAAATTAGCAGCTTTTCATTGTTATGTACATAGATTGTTAACTGTACCTCTTTCTAGGGAAGATTTTGATTTAGAGTTAAATACTATTTATCAGATAGCGTTGTCGAATGGTTATACTAAATCAATGGTCAATAGTTTGGTTCAGAAGAAGCAGGCACGGATAGTGAATAGCATGCTTTACGCCGTGTTACCATCGCAGTCTTCTAACAAATATAGGTGTAGCATTTCATACGTTGGTCGTTTGTCTGATAGAATTTGTGGTATTTTAAAATCAAACAATGTTAAGGTAGCCTTTAAGACTAACAACTCTTTGTACTCTAAACTTTGTAACCACAAAGAGAAGGTAGATAAAGGAACTAGATCGGGTGTATACAAGCTCACTTGTAATGACTGCAGTAAAGTATATGTTGGTCAGACAGGACGCAGTTTTAATGCTAGATTTAAAGAGCATGTTTCGGCATATAGGAATGAGCATCCTGATAAGTCGAATTTTGCCAAACATTTGTTGGAACTAAATCATTCTTTATCGGACTCCGATTCGTATGAAGTGTTACATTATTGTGGCAAGGGGTTTCGTCTCGATGTTTTAGAATGCATGGAGATAATTAGATACAACAGTATGGGGTCTATTATTAATGAGCAGGTAAATTTAGTTTCATCTCCCTTGCTACGGCTTGGATCTAATTTCAGCAATGGTAGTTAATAAAACATGCCTTGACAGTAAATAAATAAAAAATCAAGGTAGTTTTGAAGGACGGTTAAAAAATTTTATTAATAATTTGTGGGTAGTTTTGTTTTGTTTCATAAAACGTATGTGGGTACTTGGGGAGTTACAGTGACAAGTTAAAACGGTGGTTGTGGTTCGTTAGTCTAACAACTGGTAGCATGGTGTACGGTTGTGTCACTCTGAAGATGAGCTCTGTTTGAGTTCGAAACGCGTCAGTGTAGTGTGGTGGTGGTGATAGATGGGTTTGTGTGATTTGTGTGTGTTCTTACAGTGTGGAGGTGGAGGAACTGCATGAACACGCATATTTTGCATAAGCTTAGCTATCGTAAGGTCGCGGGTGAGCAAGGAAATTATTTTAGTTCATCGTGAGAATTGCCTGTAATCGGTGGATGCAAGTGGCGAGTTGTCGTTTATTGTGGCGTTCTAAGGGGAAGACCTTTGCTCAGCAGTGGAAGTCTTCTGGCTGATGATGATGATGATGATGATGATGATGAAGTGCCAATGTAAGGGCCGCATTGCTACATGAATAGATAATTGTTGGCGAAGAAAGGTCTTCAAGTGGCGATCACGAAGCGTTAAAAGGCGTCATTAGGTGGACTGAGGGCATCATGAGAGTACCTAGCGGAAAACTGCGAGACGAGTTCTGTTGTCGTTCATTGTGGCGTTCTAATGCGGGATTCTCACGAGGCGATTTTAGTTGATCAACTTTTAATTGATCAAGAAAATCGATACGAATTGCGTTCTCACGGTCGCACCGATAATCGGACCGAACGGGCAGTTGCTTCAAAATGGCTTCAAACAATGTCGTGCGAACATGTATCCGTGAAATTAGAAATGTTTTAATTGACGAACTGAGACTTATTTTGCGGAAGGATTAAGAAAAAAAAACGCAGATTTTGGACTTGGATCTCAAGAAGGAATCAATTAGGAGCCTCACAAACGCTTCTAAGAGAACTAGCAAACGAAGACATTGCTGGATACCGTAGCAAACAATACTGCCACCACAGATAAAAATCGTTTTTTAACTTGAACGGATCGTTCTCACGTTCGACAAGTTGTTGCTTGCACGGTGACGTCATCAAAATGAACCGACTCGCACACCAAAAGTTGTGAGAGTATCACTGAGAGAGAATCAAAGATGTTCTCATTAGCGATTGTCATTCAATTCGTGAACCGATTTAAGTTGATCAACTAAAATCGCCTCGTGAGAACCCCGCTTAAGGGGAAGCCTTCGTTCAACAGTAGACGTCTTCCGGCTGATGATAAATATAACGAAAACGTCATCATCATCTTCATTCCAAGAAAGAAAACATCATGAGATAATCTGCATACACTAGAAGAAATTAAATTGTGTGCGTGATGTTCCCAATCCGCATTGGGCCCACTTGGGAACTACCTAAGCCCTCTCGTTCTGAGAGCTGTGCCCTGCAGTGGGATGTTCATAGGACGAGATGATGGTGATGAAAGAGAGTGAGTTCTTTCCATTACGTAGCGGTTATAACGACTGGGCAAACAGCAAGAGTGGTCGTACAATAAGTATGACAATAAGGCAAACACTTAGCACAGTGCTCCCGCAGACAGGCTAGCCTCTGGGAAATCAGATCGACCGCCTCCTGGCTCAGCCACTACTACGAAATAAGGTAAGCGTTGAATTTTCTTTATAAAAATCGTAACCATTTAAAAATTTTGAATAAAAATTAAAAAGGAAGAAACAAGTCTAGTAGTATAGAAGCTCTAAAACTCTGTAACTTAAATTCCAACAATCGGAACCCATGACTGGGAGTAGGTGTTTGAGCTGATAACGATTTTGAATCGACTACCCGTTGTCTAGTAATCGGATAAAAGGGAAAAAACAAGTCTAGTTTGTATTCCTTAGTCACTAATAGGAGTAAATATAGATGAACTAGTTTAGACTTGTTTCTTATTTTTTTAGATTGCCTGAAGGAGACTTAAGGTTTTGCTAGGTTATGGTTATGTACGAGGAGTGTATGTATCATCATCATCATCATGTCAGCCGAAAGACGTCCACTGCTGGACATAGGCCTCCCCCAAGGCTCCCCACTCGGACCGGTCTTGTGCTTTTCGCATCCACCGCGATCCCGCCATCTTAACCAGGTCGTGGTTAACCAGTGTATGGATACTCGAATCTATTTCTTTAGTTTTAAGCCTAAAGGCTATAGACGATTTTCAGCATGAAGTATCATTAGGTTTTTAAAACTGTCGGAGTGTCAAAGGCCATAAAATATTTCAAAATCGTATCCACAAATAAAAATTGTACTTAATACCAGTAGGATAAGCTAAAGCTAGTCGAAATTGGTGCTGTAAAAAATGTGCTTATTCTATGCACCTCCTTGACTTCCCACTGCTGCCCAGCAGTGGACTGGGCTCTTCGCAGATTGAGACGGCTGGGATTGGATTCTGCGAAGGATCAGTGAAATCACAAGGCAATCACGACTTAGTAGTACGGCACTAACCTATTTCATCATCATCCCAGCCTATACGGCCCACTGCTGGGCACAAGTCTCCTCTCAGAATGAGAGGGCTTGGACCGTAGTTCGAACGCTTCACACACACCATTGAATTGCTTCGCAGGTTTGTTTTTCTTCACCGTAAAGCTCGTGGTAAATTTCTAAATGTAATTTCGCACATGAAATTCCAACAACTCAGAGTTTTGAACCCACGATCCTCTGCTTGAGAGACCACGAACAAACCACTTGATCACCACGGCTTACCTGTTCACCCGAATATAAAGAAGAACCTTAGTAATGGACTTTGAAATATATCCCGTTCACTTTAGATATACATTGGGTGGTCTTTACAACGAGCCGCATTATAGATTGTCGATATTTACCCCACACCCGCCATTGTAACTAGAACCCGCGTATACACCCACAGCGTCTGACCCATGGCTCAGGGAGACCTGGTCGTGTACAGTGGCCAAATGGAAACCGTTCATTGTAAGTGCATGTTTGCTTTAAGTTGGAAAGTTAATGGGTTTTGCCTAAAATAACGTTAGGAGTTAGGGCTTGATTAAATGCAGCTTGGCTCTCGTCAGTGATGAAAAATAGCAATTTGGTGAATAAAAATATTGTGGCCAATTTTGCTGAACGTAGATCCTACTTATGTGGATTTTTTTCAAAGCCCGGTCGTAGCGCCTCCAAACCAAATTGCAACACAGTGCAAATTGTTGCACCAAACGTGCAATTTTTAAGAAATATGTCTTAATGGTTTTCCATCTTATTTTTAACCGACTTCAAAAAGGAGGTTATCTATTCGGTTGTATTTTTTTTTATGTTTGTTACCTCAGAACTCCGTCATTTATGAACCGATTTGAAATTTTTTTTTGCGTTCGTCTAGGAATGCCTTCAATTAGGTCCCATAAGCACCAAATCAGGATCTGATGATTGGATCTTAAGGAAATCGAGGGAACTCTTCAAATGTTGTAGAGACACCTATAGTAAATTGGATAGGTATATTTAGTAGTAGTAACTAGTGCATTTGCGAAGTGGAACTGATGATGAAGACCACAGTTGACCATCGGAGTTACTACTCAATAACAAGTATTTCACGGGTTGAATTTTAATTATTTTGACACAGTTGCTAAGCATGAATGCTCCTCGTAATGCACATGGTAAAACGGCCCGGGTGGTGAAGCACCAGGACTCCTCAATAATGAACGTCTCTGCATCGGAAAAAGCAATCTTTTGTAAAAAGTGACGAGCAGTTGATATTAAACTATTGTATCTTAGATTATTTACACTAAAAAGCGTGTAAAAAAAAATTATAACAAAAAATTGAACCGACTACAAAAAACCATGAAAATAATTTTCTACCAGTCTGAAGTCGGTCGGTGCCTCAGCACGAGCCAGCAGGAGTGATTGAGCCCAATATAAAGTGCGTAGGTGAGGTAGATGACTATAGGTCCACTCCTGCTGGCTCGTGCTGAGGCACCAACCGACTTCAGACTGGTAGAAAATTATTTTCATGGTTTTTTGTAGTCGGTTCAATTTTTGTCATAAAAGTTCGTATTTATCATGCTCTATCAAATTAACTTCAGGATTTGGCACTGGATAATAAAGTTTTATGTTAATGGATATGAAAATGTCACTCATTTTATTTGAAGAAGAAGATTGATTTATTTGCCAACATGAACAATACAGGATAGGCACACAGAATACAAATAAACAATAAACTAATAAAGAATGCGTTTGCCAGTCCCTTGCACTGTGTGGCAAAAGGAACAGGCTCAGCTTATGCTGCGCTTGCTCAGAAGCTGCCAGCGCTGGTTTTCAGCCTGCCCCCGTTGACTCAGGCTAGCTAGAATGGCTTACATAGCAGGTAGATTGATAGATTTGGTTGGATGTATTTGATACAATAATTGATTGACTGAATGACCTGAATCAATTTTGAAATTAGTTATCACGTTGGTATGAATTTCGAAATAGATTGATTGATTGCTGATGCAAGATCGATTTTGAGACAATTTAACGCCGAGACGATTGTCCATCAACATATATCAATTAGCAAGCGATAACACAGCAGCCTGAGCTGCGCATTGTCGTGTTTGCCACGCGGCCGCGCGAGGCTATCAATGGCGGATCCAATTACAAGCAGATTAGGTCGCCTTGAGACGAGAGAGGTAAGCTAGCACTAGTCTACGGGAGACAGGCAATTTGCTACGACATATATATATATATATATATATATATAATATATATTATATATATATATATATATATATATATATATATTGGATTATGTAGTTTAAATCCATAGTTAGGTGTTGTAACTATCGTACCAACATATGTATGTATGTTTATCCGTTGCCTAGTGTCCATAGTACAAGCTTTGCTTAGTTTGGACTAGATCAATTGGTGTCAAGTGTCCCATGATATTTATTTTATTTATTTATTTATAAATGTATTTATGTACTGCGCCAAAAATACTGCGCCCTTCCGGGTTACATATGTTTGTGCTGTATTGTAGATACTTATTGACATGTGAATTGCATTTATTCACTTAATAATTAAATACAATGTGATATTTTTACCCTCCGACGCAAAAAGAGGGTGTTATAAGTTTGACCGCTATGTGTGTCTGTCTATGGTAGCTCTGTTACAAAATAGTGCATGGTTTTCGATCATATATTTTTATAGGAAAAGTTTCATGTTTATCATGCTCTCTCATTTAGTTTCTGTACCCATCGTACGGTCAAGGACTTAAATGAGCCATTATGGAACCATTTCAAAGAAAAGTCATTACGATTTTCATTGTTAATTAAATTAATGCGATGGCACTATGACGTTTACTGTGATATGGTTCCATTACACATTTTTCTTTTTTACATCTGACACTAAATAATAAAGTTCCATATTAATGCATATGAAAATGTCACTCATTTACAAACTTTTATTTAGTTTCACCTTATCTGTCTGTCTGTAACCAAATCTTGCAAGTTAATTTCGACCAACTTCCAGTACCTAGTTGGATTGACTTGAAATTCGGTACACTTATGTAAATTGCCGTAACAATAC